>NC_089598.1:47545442-47845442 GCF_019320115.1 Miscanthus floridulus | reverse complement strand
ATCGTGGAAAAGAACCATGTTAATAATGAATGAAGACCAGGTGGAGTCTTGTGTAGGGTTGGACATAGTGACCCTGTCTATGTCGTTTAAGGACCGATACGCTGTACGTCCTCATGTCATGTTGAACGTAGCCTAACACTTAGCTGGCCAGATAACTCGTTCCGATCACGAAGCCTAGTAGCTCGACTCAGGCTAGGAACATGAGCAGTGGCGCGCATTCTAGAGGTAGTAAGGATGTGCGAAGAACCATTGGCATAAGCCCAAGGCGGGTTAGAGTCCCGATCAACCTTGGTAGAGTGGTTCTCTGAGAATGTCGATCTATTTGGACTCGTGACTCCAGAGTTGTGCCAAAGGTGACTTGATTGCGACCCTGACAGGGGAAGCAGGGTTTGTGTTTAGGAATACTCCTCCAGCTAGATAGGAATTGATTCGAATCGCCGTCTCTCCCGGATAGTGAGAACTTGACTGAGTAGCGGCAACGTAGATTCAATTAATTTAACGATATGGTTTAATGGATGATGATGATAATGTTGCCACGATTTATACTGGCTATGGTTATTAATGTTTGCATCTTAATCAAATGATTGCTTAGTACAGGTGCTAATATAGATGATAGGTTAATGGCTAAAAGTCACTGCTAGCTCAGGTTAAGAGTTGATCATTATTACTTATGCTTTTCCACAAAAAGAATGTGTCAGCCAGATCCACTAAATTAAGCTATGCATGATCCTTGGTGTCATTTGTTTTGGTTTCCGATGGGTAAGTCTGGCTGAGTACATTCTCATACTCAGGGTTTATTCCCTCTTGTTGTAGATGACCTTCTTTATCAGGGCTTCTGTAAGTATTGTCTCCACCCAGTGGGTGATGAAGACTAGATCACGAGCATGATCTCTGTTTATCTTATCCAAATGCTTTTGTGGGATGTGATCAGCAAGCTGGTACTTGTATTTGAACTCGTGTGTGTGAGTCAAACTATTTGCTTCTACTACTTTACAAGACTTGTTTTGTAATAACAATGACTCTGAGGTGTTGTAATCTATTTGCAAACCGTCTGTGAAATGTTGTAACGTGGGATGTGTTATGTTGAATTACTGTGATCTTGGTTGTATGTAAGTTGGTTTGAAATCCTTCGTGGTTTTAGTTGACTACTGGGTTTATATGGGCTCAAGTGCGAGAATTTGATTGTTTCGGCGATTGTTTTGTACTTGTGCTCTTATAAATTGGTCAGTTCTATGACAGCTATGATCAGATGTGGCCTAGCATCATTCTGGTATGTTCTGGCATGCCTAACAGGTTATAGGGCACCCTTCTGACATGTTTTGTCGATTACTGTCCTACAGGTGTGTAGGGTATGGTCCTTGGTATCATGATCAACTTGAGTGCCCTTCCTTACTTGCTCCGTCCATTTCTTGGTCCTCACCGAGCGGGCGTTTGGCTATGCCTTCTGGTCAAAGACATGGGTCGGAGTTGGTAGCGGTGTTTGGCTATGCCTTCTGGTCAGAGTGGCGGGCCAGAGTTGGAAGCGAGCGTTGTTCCTCCTTAGCGAGGCCTTCTGGTCGGAGATTGGATCGCCCTTCTGGCCTATCATTTAGGTATTTGGGCTGGCCCAGGAGTTGCGTATTGTTCGCAATGTTGTCTGCTGGGCCAAGCCTTTGCTGGAAGCCAGTCCATGAGGGACCCTGGGTTTATGAACCCGACATGAGCCCCCGAGCCCCTAGGCAATTCGGGTAGAATCATCTAGGGGATTTTTGTTGTGATGGTGGGTGCGAGTGAGCGCACCCATGGGTGTAGCCCCCGAGCCCCTAGGTGATTCAGCTGAGAATCGTCTGGGG
The DNA here is from genome assembly GCF_019320115.1 of Miscanthus floridulus. NCBI lineage: Eukaryota > Viridiplantae > Streptophyta > Magnoliopsida > Poales > Poaceae > Miscanthus > Miscanthus floridulus. The sequence continues at coordinate 47,843,610 of NC_089598.1, read as the reverse complement.
GGTATTTTGTTTTGTCAGCGGGGGAGTTTTTTTGTTTGACAGTGGGTGTGCGCGAGCGCACCCACGGGTGTAGCCCCCAGGCGATTCGGCTAAGAATCGTCTGGGGGTATTTTGTTTTGTCAGCGGGCATTTGGGAACGGGCGAGACAGATCCTAGCATCGGGCATAGCCGAGGTAGTTTTAGGGATCGTGCGAGACGGAGTCACGGATCCTGGCATTGGTCACAGCCGAGGAAGTTTTAGGCATCGGGTGAGATGGAGTCATGGATCCTAGCATCGGTCATAGCTGAGGTAGTTTTAGGGATTAGGCGAGATGGAATCATGGATCCTAGCATCGGTCATAGCTGAGTTAGTTTAGGGATTAGGTGAGACGGAGTCACGGATCCTGGCGGCAATCACAGCCGAAGCAGTTTAGGGATCGGGCAAGATGGAGTTGTGGATCCTAGCGTCGGTCATAGCCGAGGCAGTTTAGGGATCATGCAAGACGGAGACACAGATCCTAGCATCAGTCGTAGCTAAGGCAGTTTAGGGATCAGGGGAGATGGAGTCGCGGATCCTGGCATCAGTCGCAGCCGAGGTAGTTTTAGGGATCGGGTGAGACGAAGTCATGGATCCTAGCGTCGGTCGTAGCCGAAGTAGTTTAGGGATCGGGCGAGATAGAGTTGTGGATCCTAGTGTCGGTCGTAGCCGAGGCAGTTTAGGGATTGGGTGAGATGGAGTCATGGATCCTAGCATCGGTCGTAGCTGAGGTAGTTTAGGGATCGGGCGAGATGGATTCATGGATCCTAGCATCAGTTGTAGCCGAGGCAGTTTAGGGATCGGGCGAGATGGAGTCATGGATCCTGGCATCGGTCGTAGCCAAGGCATTGGGTGTCTTGAGCCCCTAAGCCCCGTTGGGCTCGGTAAGGGTTAGGTTGAGTTGGAGTTTATGTGTGTTACCCTATCTTTGGTTTCTTGCAATCGGAGGGGCTGAGCTAACGTCGCTTGCCCCGATGGCTCAAGTGACACGCTTGGTGAGCTCACTAATGGGCACGTTCGAGTGAAATCCGGCGTTGAGAGCGATGGCTCCAGCGTTACCCCCCATCTTGCTCCCACCACTTTCAATGAACTCCTGGATGATGAGGTTGAGAGCGATGGCTCTAGCATCAGCGACGTGGTACCTAGCTACTGCCTATCCTAGGAGTGTGCTATGGTGGATGCTCTGGGACAGCCATCGGTGGTAGCGGAGTCCTTGCAAACTAACACCCCTCTGGACCCTCATGTGGGGCCCTCGCACTCGCACAAGAGCACAGTGAGGAGCTACAACAATGGTGGTAGAACCAGCCGCCACCTACGTCGGCACGCTTGGTGTAGCACGCTGCGCCCCATGCGTGTAACCCAGCGAACGGCGCCTAAGGTCATGCCCGCTAGGTCTAGCGTGACATCATGGACAAGGGGAATGATCCCCCATAGTTCGCTCGAGCTAGCTAGAAAATCACCGCTGTGGCAATGCTTCTGCGTGGCGTTCCTAAGCTCATCGACCCCTAGGAGCGGGTGGTCCACTAGAACCTCCAGGCGCTGGTGGAAGCCGCCACCATTCAATAGGCAGAAAGCTTCACATTGCGACTTCGACTAGCGCCCTCTCTCCCCACTAGGGGAGTGGGGACGCACTAGATGGATCGCTCCATCCACTCACCGCTACAGCCACCAAGCATGGCACAAGAGGCCGTAGCTGCGCCATAGTCCAACCCAGCGCCTACTCCACACCAACCGCCGGTATGTGAATGGCTCGGTCCGAGCCAAGATGCTCACAACATCATAAGCAACCAACATCAGGCCTGGCATGATGATGACGTCCATCGGGTGGTGATGAGGGCAAGCGACATGGGCCCTGGCTGGACCATCGAGGGGAGCAGTGAAACACGCCCTAGGCATTGGCCGACGTATCTAGAGAGCGCCATTCCCACAGCTCTTCCAACTGCCCACCAACATCACCAAGTACACTGGGGAGATGAACCCCGGTATATGGCTCAAAGGTTTCTAGCTCGCGTGCCGAACCAAAGGGGTGGATGATGACCATTTCATCATTCAATATCTCCCCATCTGTGTGGGGGAACATGTTCGGGCATGGCTTGAATTCCTCCTGCACAATAGCATCCACGATTGGGCGGACCTCAAGAGGATCTTTGTCAGAAATTTCTAGGGGATGGAAGTCTGCCCTGGTAACTCCTAGGATCTCAAGAGCTGCCAGCAGGAGCCCAGCGAGTCCCTATGGTATTACATCCATAGGTTCTCCCAATGATGAAACTCCCTCCCTGATGTCGTTGATGCAGACATCATCAGTGCATTCCTCTCTAGGACAACCTACAAGTCCCTGATCCACAAGCTTAGCTGCCTGAAGCCCTGTACCACCCGTGACCTACTCAATGCCACCATGAACCACACCTCTGGCAAGGAGCCAGTCGGAGCGATCTTTAATGGAGGCTGGGACAAAGGCAAGGCCAAGCACGAGGACTAAGACGAGGGCCCTCCACGTAGAGGGGCAAGAAGAACAAAAAGGATCGGCGTCGACCGGCCAACACCGCATTGGTCACCGTAGCTGATCACATGGGCAAGCAGACCTAGCAGGGCCTACCTAACCACTTCAACAAGCTCATGGATAGCCCATGCACCAACCAAGCCTACCCCATCAAACACCTCTACAAAGACTACAAGCTCCTCAAACATTTCGTACAATAGGTCGGTGGGCCGAAAGAAGGAGACGACAAAGAGGCTGTAGCCAAGAAAGGAGGCACAGTGGGCAAGGATGGGGATAGCTTCCCTGACCCCAAGGAATGCATCATGATCTTCAGGGGATCTGACGCCATCTGCTCCAAGCAGTAGCACAAGGTACACTACAGAGAGGCATGCACCACCGAGATAGTCATCCCCTCCTTCCTTAGCTGGTCGGAATCTTTGATCACCTTCGATCAGAGGGACCAACCCTCCCACGTCGCTAGACCAGGACACTTCCTGCTCATCATTGACCCCATCGTCCACAAGAAGCGCCTCACCAAGGTGCTCATGGATGGAGGCAGCGGCCTCAACATCCTCTACATCGACACCCTCGACGCCATGCGCATCCCCCGGTCAGAACTCCACCCAGCGGGCTCTCCCTTCCATTGCGTGATCCCGAGAGCACAGGCGTACCCACTCAGGGCAGATCGACCTACCCATCACATTTGGCAACTGAGCCAACTTCTACTCGGAGGTCCTCACCTTCAAAGTGGTGGACTTCCTAGGGTCCTATGACACCATCTTGGGGCAGCCATGCTACGCCAAATTCATGGCGATCACCAACTACACCTACCTCAAGCTGAAGATGCCGAGACCGAATGACGTCATCACCATGGGCAGCACCTTCTCACATGCCTTCACATGTGATAACAAGCATTTCAAGCTCGTCACCACCGTCATCAACTCATTCGAGCTCCCGTGGCTTGGGGAGTCATCGACCCCTACAGTCCTGGACTACAACAAACCAACCTCCTCAACGGCCTTCACCCACTCGAGGAAACCATGGCGATGGGGATTGATCCCACTGACCCAACCAAGATGGTGCGAATCAGGACCTAGCTCCTGACCAAATAGGAATGCGAGACTTCCTACGCACCAATCGTGATGTCTTCACATGGAAACCTCCTGACATGCCGGGCATACCATAGGAGGTCGCCGAGCACGCGCTACGCCTCATCTCGGGCTCGAAGCCCTCCAAACATCGCCTGTGTCGCTTCAACAACAAGAGGCGTAGGGCCATAGCCGAAGAGATCGCCAAACTCCTAGCAGCTGGATTCATCAGAGAGGTATATCACTCCGACTGGCTTGCTAATCCTGTTCTTGTTAAAAAGAAGACCGAGAAATGGAGAATGTGCATTGATTATACTGCCCTCAAGAAAGCATGCTCGAAGGATTACTTTTCTTTGCCGCGCATAGACCAGATAGTCGACTCCATCTCAGGATGTGAGATCCTCTCCTTTCTGGATGCCTACTCACGCTATCACCAGATCGCGATGAAAGAGTTTGATCAACTCACAACCTCATTCATCACCCCATATGGTTCGTACTACTATGTAACCATGCCTTTTGGCCTGAAGAATGCTGGCGCCACTTATCAACAGTGCATGCAGCAATGCTTCACAAATTAGATCGACCTGCTCGACCAATTGGATCAAGTCAATCGGCCAAAGCCAACCATCGCTGTCTATGTTGATGACATATTCGTCAAAATGGCTCAAGCTTGCGACCTGATCGCAAACTTGGCCGCAACGTTCGTGAACCTCCGAAGGTTCAACATCAAATTGAATCCTGAGAAATGTGTTTTTGGGGTTCCAAAGGGGAAGTTGCTTGGATACATTATGTCCGAGCGTGGCATCAAGGCCAACCCCAAAAAAATCATGGCCTTCTCCAACATGGGCCCTATACGCAATGTCAAGGGCATACAAAGGCTCACTGGCTATCCTGAGCCGATTCATCTCCTGGCTCGGTGAATGGGGGATGCCACTCTACAAGCTCCTCAAAAAGACAGACGCCTTTGTCTGGATAGAAGAAGCACAGCAGGCTCTAGAGAGCCTCAAAGCACACTGACATCAGCCCCAATCCTCATCACTCCCGAATGGGGAGAACCCCTCCTCCTCTACGTTGCAGCGAGCAAACATGTGGTGAGCGCCACCCTGGTCGTTGAAAGGGAGGAGCCGGGACACCACCTTAAGGTCCAACGACTCGTATACTTCATTGGGGTGGTACTCACTGACCCCAGGGTCTAGTACCCCTAGGTGCAAAAACTCCTATATGTTGTGTTGATGGTGACCTAGAAGCCCCTGCACTACTTTGCCAACCACAAAGTCGCGGTCGTCACTTCATACCCGCTCAGGGACATCGTCCGCAACCACGACGCCGCAGGATGGATCTCCAAGTGGGCACTCGAACTCATGGGCCACGACATTAGGTATATCCCTCATACCACTATTAAATCTCAGGCTCTTGTAGATTTTGTCACCGAATGGACAGAGGTCCAGCTACCCACCCTGGATGTCACCCAAGAGTACTACATAATGTACTTCGATGAGTTCATAATGGCACCCAGCTCAGGGGCTGGAGTGGTTCTGATCTCCCTAAATGGGAGTAGGCTCCACTACACCATCTGACTCAATTTCTTGGCCTCAAACAATGCCATGGAATATGAGGCCCTCATCAATGGGCTGTGCATCACTATCGAGCTCGGCACCATGTGACTCTACATCCGCGATGACTCAGAGTTGGTCATTTACCAAGTGATGAAGGAGTCCTCCTGCAAAAACCCCCTCATGGCAGCTTACTGCCAGGAGGTGTGCAAGCTTGAGGACAAATTCTAGGGATCGAGCTGCACAATGTCCCCCAAAAGGACAACGATGCCACCAATTTTCTCACAAAATTGGCCGCTAGGCAGGATCCATCTTCGAGCAGGATCTTCATCAACAATCTCCATGAGCCATCTGCCCATGTCTTAGAAGGTCCGATCCAGGCACACCCTGATGCCAAGCCAATGCCCGGGGGCTCTAACCTCGACGCCAAGCCAGCACTCAGGGGCTCCAACCCTAGTGCCTCCATGACGACATCGCCCGCCGACGTCGCCATGTTGGCACTCGATCAAACCAACTAGCGAGTGCCGCTACTCGCCTACCTCCTTGAGGAGGTTCTCCCACCCAAAAGGATTGAAGTTCGATGGATCGCTCGACGCACTAAGACCTTTGTCGCCCTCGGTAACGAACTCTACAAACAAAGTCCATCGGGGGTGCTCATGAAGTGCATCCCAACCAACCAAGGGAAACAGCTCCTCCTTGAGGTCCAAGCCAGAATCTATGGACATCACGTGGCCCCAAGGTCGCTGGTTAGAAAAAACCTTTCACCAAGGTTTTTACAATCCCATTGCACTATGAGATGCAAAGGAGGTCGTCCGCAGGTTCAAGGGATGTCAGTTCTACGCTCGGCAAACTCATTTGCCGACACAGGAGCTCCAAACCATCCCCATCACTTGGCTGTTTGTAGTCTAGGGCCTCGACATGGTAGGGCCCCTCAAAAATGGTCTGAGCGGCTTCACTCACCTCCTCGTAGCAGTCGACAAGTTCACCAAGTGGATAGATGCCAAGTTCATCACCAACATCCGCTCGGAAGAGGTGGTCAAATTCTTCCTCGACATCATCTACCAGTTTGGCGTTCCTAACTATATCATCACTGACCATGGGACTAACTTCACCGAGAAGAAGTTCCTGGACTTTAGTGATGGATATGGCATCAGGATCGACTAGGCCTTAGTTGGACATCCACGTACAAATGGCTAGGTCGAGCGTGCCAATGGCATGGTCCTCTAAGGACTTAAGCCACGCATCTTTGACCGACTCAACAAGTATGCCGGGCAATGTGTTGCAGAGGTCCCAGTGATCCTTTGGAGCCTGAGAATGACCCGAACCAATCCACAGGGTTCACACCCTTCTTCCTGGCCTATGGAGCTAAAGCAGTGCTGCCCTTGAACCTCGATCACAGTGCCCCAAGAGTGAAAGCTTTCAACCGCGACTGGGTTGCAGAGGCTCAGCAAGACACTGTCGACCTGCTCAAGGAGGCCCACAAGACAACCATCATCCACTCCGCTCGCTACCAGTAAACTCTCTACAGGTACCACGAAAGGAAGATTAGAGGAAGAATCCTCAAAGTCGGTGATCTCATACTCTGGAGGACCCAATCAATGAAGGAGAAGCACAAACTATCTCCACCATGGGAATGTCCCTATACGGTTACAGAGGTGATCCAACTGGGCGCCTACCGACTAAAGGATGACAACGGCAACATTCTCACCAACACTTGGAACATTGAACAGCTACGTCATTTTTCTCCTAAATTCGGTCTTACCGCTTTTATTCAACACTTGCTCCTGTAAAGCACCCTAGCCTGCACACTTTCAGCCCGGGTCGCTTGGGGGCTCCATGAGGGTACAATACTACCTCTCTTTTTTACTATCACATGGTAAAAACTTTTTACCCAAATGAAAAGGCATTGCCTGAACGAAAGGGCATTCCATTCCTTTGATTACCGTACGTGACTTTGTTTTTACTCCTAACTGAGTGCACCCCGCCATGACCGAGGGTTACGAGCAGCCGAGCCTCATGGGCCATGCTCGGGTTCTTAAAGTTGCAGCCTACGGAATGAATGGGTAGGTGTGAAAAAGAAAGACTAAAAATAAAGCTATGCTAGGATAAAAAAAGGAATGAATAGTGATTCTATCACAAAGCAGAACTTATGTATTCATTGATACAAAAATTGTTCACATGGGGGCTCCCTCATGAACTTAACAGTTTCATTTGCTGACTACTTCTACTCCAAATGCTGCTGTGGCCACTCGGTGGCATCGGCCAATGCCAAAGGTGAGGCCACGGCACATGCTGTCGGACATAACCACCACTGCAAGGGCCCCACCCAGTTCTGCTCCCTCGACTTTGACAAGCGCAACGGGTACCTCAAGGGTGTCGCACCCATAGATGCTCAGTAGAATTACATGGAGCATCGGACCTTCTCATGTAGTTGAGGCAGCTCCTAGACAGGGATGCTGCCCGCCAAAGTATGGCCGCCATGGTTGAAGGATGTCTCATCAAACTTTATGAACTGGCCAACTTGAGTAGCTGCAAGGGTGAAACCCACCACCAGCGCAGTCTTGAGTGGCTTCCCCTCTAACAAGACTTGCCTAGAGAAGATTCACCAGAAGGAGTCCACGTGCGGCTCCATCCCAATGAAAGCCTCGTAGACGGTGATGAAGCCAACGACATGTAGTACCCTCTAGTACACCACCTCCTCCGGCGAAAGTAGCCCCTTCTCAGCGATAGCGGCCAACACCACCTCATCTATGCTGGATGACCTCTAGCTCGACATTGCACTCCAAAATCACGAATGGATCTTTGAGTTCTCCTTTCCCTCTCCCTTCCCATATTTAAAGAAGAAGTAGAGTAGTTGAGGAAAGGCGAAAGGATTGGGGCGAGAAACCCTCTCCCTTCCCCTGTTCAATGCGGATGGGATACGATGGGATGCGTCCTGACCGATGGGACGCACCCTACCTGACACAATGGCGCCTGGACAAATGAGATGTGGCCTAGGCATGGCCCACCACTACCGCATGCCGGGCGTGAGAAACAAGGTGCCACTCTGCGCAGGCGCCCCCCCCCCACCTTCCTAGGCAGGAACATAGAAAGGCCCAACTGTGGGATTGCTGCCCAGGAGAGACCAATGGGCTTCCTGTGTCGATTGAATGGCTCAGGCAAATGCCGAGAGACAAGTAAGGAGCAGAGGGACACCCCATGTGGGCCATGCCGACTCCATCACGAACAACGAGCGTGGATCCTAATCGGACATATCCTCTAGGAGCTCCTCAAACCCCATCACTCGAGTCATCATGGTCACATTACCAACCCCCACTATTTCTTTATATAAACATTCATTCATCCATGCACACATTCATTCATTCCATACATCCAAAACATCACATATGCAGTTAAATGCATCACAACACTCCATTTTGCATCATGAAGCGGCAGTTGCCTCATTCAACATGAGCAACGACCAACTGGGGTTCGAAGGCCAACAAACAAACGGCTCGAGGCCACCTCGTGTCAAATAGAGCTAGGGGAGAAAATGCAAATGAGCCCCGAGCGGCCATCGCCCAGTCTACCCCAAAGTAGACAGGGTCATCTCAACCTTCTCGTTCAATCCTAACCTCAAGACAAACCCACAGAATCTCCATCGAGGGGGAGGCCAGCAGGCCACCTAGGTCAGTCCCTAGAATGACCCAGGCATCTATCGGGTTGAAGGTTAATGAGCAGTGGAATGCCACATGAGGGCTATGTTGACCCCATCACGAACGACGGACCCAGATTTCCCTCGAACATGCCCATTAGCGAGCTCACCGAGCGTGTCACTTGGGCCATTGAGGCAAGCCACGTTAGCTCAATCCGGTTGTGATAAACCATAGATGGGGTAACGCACAAAAACTCCAACTCAACCTAACCCCTATCGAGCCCAACGGGGCTTAGGGGCTCAAGACGCCCAACGCCTCGACTGCGACCGACGCCAGGATCCGGGACACCGTCTCCCCCAATCCCTAAACTACCTCAGCTGTGACCGATGCCAGGATCCATGACTCCATCTCACCTGATCCCTAAACTGCCTCGGCTGCGACCAACGCTAGGATCCACGACTCCGTCTCGCCTGATCCCAAAAATGCCTTGGCTATGACCGATGCCAGGATCCATGACTCCATCTCGCCTAATCCCTAAACTACCTCAGCTATGACCGATGCTAGGATCCGTGACTCCATCTTGCCTGATCCCTAATTCTACTGATGTATTCATTGATACAAAAATTGTTCACATGGGGGCTCCCCCACGAACTTAACGGTTTCATTTGCAAACTACTTCTACTCCAAATGCTGCTATGGCCACTCGGTGGCATCAGCCAATGCCAAAGGTGAGGCCACGGCACATGCCGCTGGACATAACCACCATCGCAAGGGCCCCACCCAGTTCTGCTCCCTCAACTTTGATGAGCGCAACGGGAACCACAAGGGCATCACACCCATAGATTCTTAGTAGAATTACATGGAGCACCAGACCTTCTCATGCAGTTGAGGTAGCTCCTAGATAGGGACGCTACCCGCCGAAGTATGGCCACCATGGCTAAAGGATGTCTCATCAAACTTTATGAACTGGCCAACCTGAGCAGCTGTAAGGGTGAAACCCACCACCAGCGCAGTCCTGAGCGGCTTCCCCTCTAACAAGACTTGTCCAAAGAAGATTCGCCAGAAGGAGTCCACGTGCGTCTCCATCCCAATGAAAGCCTCATAGACGGTGACGAAGCCAACGATGTGTAGTACCCTCTAGTACACCACCTCCTTCAGTAGAAACAGCCCCTTCTCGACGAAGGTGGCCAGCACCACCTCATCTACGATGGATGACCTCTAGCTCGACATTGCACTCCGAAATCATGAATGGATCTATGAGTTCTCCTTTCCCTCTCCCTTCCCATATTTAAAGAAGAAGTGGAGTAGTTGAGGAAAGGCGAAAGGATTAGGGCGAGAAACCCTCTACCTTCCCCCATTCAATACAGATGGGATATGATGGGATGTGTCCTGACCGATGGGATGCACCCTACCCGACACAATGGCGCCTGGACAAATGAGATGTGGCCTAGGCATGGCCCACCACTACCACATGTCGGGCATGAGAAATAAGGTGCCACTATGCATAGGCGGCCCACCACCCTCCTAGGCAGGAACTTAGAAAGGCCCAACTATGGGATCTCTGCCCAGGAGAGACCAATGGGCTTCCTATGTCGATCGAATGGCTCAGGCGAATGTCGAGAGGCAGGTAAGGTGAGAGGGACACCCCATGTGGGCCATGCCGACTCCGTCATGAACGACGAGTGTGAATCCTGGTCGTACATATCCTCTAGGAGCTCCTCAAACCCCATCACTAGAGTCATCAAGGTAACATTACCAACCCTCACTATTTCTTTATATAAACATTCATTCATCCATGCACACATTCATTCATTCCATACATCCGAAGCATCGCATATGCAGTTAAATGCATCACAACGCTCCATTTTATGTCATGAAGCAGTAGTTGCCTCATTCAACATGAGCAACGACCGACCGGGGTTTGAAGGCCAGCAAATGAAGGGATCAAGGCCACCTTGCATCAAACAAAGCCGAGGGAGAAAACACAGATGAGCCTCGAGCGGCCATCGCCCAGTCCACCCCAAAGCAGATAGGGTCATCTCAAGCTTCTCGTTCGATCCTAACCTCGAGACAAACCCATAGAATCTCCATCGAGGGAAGGCCAGCAGGCCACCCGGGTCAGTCTCCGGAATGACCCAGGCATCTACCGGGTTGCAGGTTAATGAGCAGTGGAATGCCACATGAGGGCTATGTCGACCCCATCATGAGTGATGGACCCGGATTTCCCTCGAACATGCCCGTTAGCGAGCTCACCGAGTGCGTCACTCGGTCCATCGAGGCAAGTCATGTTAGCTTAGCCCCTCTGGTTGTGAGAAACCATGGATGGGGTAATGCACAAAAACTCCAACTCAACCTAACCCCTATCGAGCCCAACGGGGCTCAGGGGCTCAAGACGCCCAACGCCTCGACTACAACCGACACCAGGATCCACGACACCGTCTCCCCTGATCCCTAAACTGCCTTGGCTGTGACCGACGCTAGGATCCGTGACTCCATCTCGCTGATCCCTAAACTACCTCGGCTGTGACCGACGCCAGGATCCACGACTCTATCTTGCCTGATCCCAAAAATGCCTTAGCTATGATCGATGCTAGGATCCACAACTACATCTCGCCTAATCCCTAAACTACCTCAGCTATGACTGACGCTAGGATCCGTGACTCTATCTCGCCCGATCCCTAAACTGCCTCGGCTGCAACCAATGCTAGGATCCGTGACTCTATATCGCCCGATCCCTAAAACTACCACGGCTACGACCGACGTCGAGATCCATGACCATCTCGCCCGATCCCTAAAACTACCTCGGCTACAACCAATGCCAAGATCTGTGACTCCATCTCGCCCAATCCCTAAACTGCCTTGGCTACGACCGACGCTAGGATCCGTGACTCCATCTCGCCCAATCCCTAAACTGCCTTGGCTACAACCGACGCCAGGATCAGTGACTCTATCTTGCCTGATCCCTAAACTACCTCGGCTACGACCGACACTAGGATCCATGACTCTATCTCACCCGATCCCTAAAACTACCTCGGCTATGACCGATGCCAGGATCCACGACTCTGTCTCACCTAATCCCTAAAACTACCTCGGCTATGACCGACGCTAGGATCCGCGACTCTATCTCGCCCAATCCCTAAAATAGCCTTGGCTGCGCCCGACGCCAGGATCCGTCTCACTTGATCCCAAATGCCTACTAACAAAACAAAATATCCCCAGATGATTCTTAGCCAAATCACCCGGGGGCTCAGGGGCTACACCTTCGCGTGCACTCGCGCACACCCGTTGTCAAATAAAAAAACTCCCTCGCTGACAAAATGAAATACCCCCTAGATGATTCTCAACCGAATCGCCAGGGGGCTCAGGGGCTACACCCATGGGTGCGCTCACGCGCACCCGCCGTCACAACAAAAATCCCCTAGATGATTCTACCTGAATCGCCCGGGGCCTCAGGGGCTCATGTCGGGTTCATAAATCTAGGGTCCCTCATGGATCGGCTTCCCAACAAAGGCTTGGCCCAGCAGATGATGTTGCGAATGACACGCAACTCCTAGGCTGGCCCAAATACCTAAACGATAGGCTAGATGGGCGATCCAATCTCTGACCAGAAGGCCTTGCTAAGAAGGAACAGCGCTCGCTTCTGACTCTGGCCTGCCTCTCTGACCAAAAGGCCTGGCCAAACACCGCTACCAACTCTAACCTGCGTCTCCGATCAAGAATGCACCGAACCCCTGCTTATAGCTCTTCTCTGACTGGCATAGTTGGAGCTGACTGGGACCAACCGACCGGGGACGCCCGCTCCGTGAGGACCAAGAAACAGACAGAGCAAGTAAGGAAGGGTACTCAAGTTGACCGTGATATCAAGGACCATACCCTGCACACCTACATGATAGTAACTGACAGAACATGTCAGAAGGGTGCCCTGCAACCTTTCAGGCATGCCAGAACCCAAGCAGTGTTGTGGGCGCTGACATTTGCCCTACAGTGTTGTGTGCACCATCAACTCCCATACCGAACAAACATGGTAAGGCTCCCCCACATGCCTCTAGGCATCAATAGTGTTGTGGGCGCCATCATTTAAGTTACATGGTGAATACAGTAAAACCTCCCACATGTGTCTGACAACAACATTGTTATGGGCACCTACCATCATCTTGTACCCAACGGCGTGAGCAACAAGACTTAGTAGCATATGTACTCTCTCTGTCTCTCTCACTTGTAAGGCCGTCCCCTTCATCTATAAAAGGGGTGCGCTCTCTCCCAACAAAGGGATCCATCAGTTCACTCACACACAATAGCAGAACCACTAGGTTCAAACCTTGAGCACACACTTGAACACTTAGTGCACAGCAGAGTTCCCATCACTCTCGGCCCTTCAAACCAGAGTCCAACCGGACCTCTTGCACCCCCCCATCTTTCTCCCTTCCAATTGTAACCCCACAACAAACTTCGAGCACCTAGGCTCAGGAATAAAGTCACCAACCGACTCAAACTGGACGTAGGGCATGTTGCCAGAACTAGTATAAACCCTTTGTCATTGAGTGCTAGGCCACATTCGATCACAACGTACAACAAAACTATAAATATTTATGTGTTAGTCATTTTCTGCTCCGACAATCTTCTTTTGTCTTTTCCACCATGAAGCCATCTTCAACTTCATACCCTTCCACTTCAAAGGGGGAGTTCCCTAAGCCACCTTCAAAACCAAACCTTTCATCTGGCTGTGAACTCCACCCTAGTTTAAAAGCTATGGTTCAGGCACAACCCTTCTTGGGGCATGAAAATGAAAACCCTTGCAATCACCTGCTATAGTTCGAGGAGATGTGTTTGTGCCTAAGCATTTTAGGCATGACATAGGAAACACTAAGGTGGACATTGTTTCCCTTTTCTCTCACAGAGAAGGCAAAGCAATGGTACACTCAAGCCGTAGAGAGCATGAATGGATATTGGGAAGAACTTAAGGATAAGTTCTGTCTTGCATTCTTCCCTATATCTCATATCATCTCTCTACCAAGGGCAATCCTTGACTTCGAGTGGAATGAGAAGGAGTCTATAGGTGCAGCCTAGGCTAGGTTTTCAAGGTTAATACATGCTGGCCAAAACTTGTCTTTACCTGACGGCGTATTGTTGCATCTCTTTTGTTCGGGTATTGATATAGATGCTGACCTATGTCTAGACATGACTGCCGAAGGTCGATTTACACACAGACCTATGATGGAACAAGTAGACTTCCTTGAGCACTTTATAGCCAAACACACTTCGTCCATCATAAGAACCAGAACCCTTCAGGCAAAAGTCATGTTGAGTGTTGAGGAGTCCTCATTAGTCGAATCCAAACTCATACCATCCCTAGGTTCGACTTATGAGTCCTCACCCGAACCACGAACACCGAAGGAAATAATGCTCCATCCTTTGAAGTTCCCTATCAAATTCAAGGATTATGGCAATACCTCAAAGTTATCATGGCACAAAAAGCACACAAAGGAAGTTTACCCTAGAGCAGAACCGTCAAAGGAATGGTTAATGGAAGTGAAACGTTCTTCTGAAGCAATTTAGATTCTTTCACCTTCAATGGCCATGCCTTGTTCATTAAGGGAAACAAACATAGAAGCCCTACACAACCCCATAGTCGGGACTAGTATCATGTCAGAATTCCTAGAAAAAAAACCTTTTGGGTAACATGCCACTAGTCTCGACCAATAAACTCTTCAAAAGTCCTTTGGGACTATTTTTTGAGTGTTGCGGGATTGCTAGGGCTATGCCAATCATAATAGACAAAATTGAGGTTTTCATAGATTTCCACATCTTTGCCATCCTTGAATTTGAGCTTCTCATAAGCCACCCCTTGGAAAATCTTATTCAAGAAAAACCTTCTTTTAGGAGCCTTGATGAGAAGTTTGGGAAAACTGCTTCCACCATCCCTGTCTTTCATCTAGAATTCTCAATAGCGAAGCATAATCCCAACCATGACCCGTTCGAGGAGGTGAAGTTCATATCCCCGTTTGTTTCACATAGGTTTCCTTGTGAAATAGGGTGTCCTTTGTCACCCTCGCTCGAACTCGAGCCATGTCCCTCTGGCCATCAGGATGTTCTTGATAGTAGTCAAGATTCAACGTTGATCCTACTTGATGTTTCCTTCAAGAGAGGATACTTTTGTGCCATGGACATTGCGCTTAATACCACGTGCAACTATGAGGATCCAACCATCTCTCAATCCTTGTTTCAAAACTTTTCAAGAGGATGGTTGTGGATGCTTTTGTTTATCACAAGTATTGCAAATCCTGTAGTTGCATTGTGATACTAACCTTGCAGCTTGAACATTATTGCTAAATGTTTGGTGGTAAAACTAGGAACTATACCACCATTGATAGCTGCAAGATGAAGTTCCCATAGGTCAAGCTTAAGACCATAAAATAAGCACTGCTGGGAGATACCCTAGATTATCATAAAAAACAAACATATTTTTTCCTTTCAATAAAAGCAAGAACATGTTTTCAAGTTAATATGCACCTTCGGGTATTCTTGGTAGCTAACCCTTTTTAGGTTAAGACCAAGAAGAACATGGGGCATATGATGCCTAGAAACATGGAAGCTGCATTAACTACGCACCTTGGTGATCTTTGGTGATGGAACACGCTCAAAAAGGAGACTCCGACATGACACACTTGACTTTTACATAAAAGTCCAAGTGTGGGGGAGGGTGGTGAAAATCTCACTACAAAAGTTCCATTCACACCAAAGGTCATCTTGGGTTAAAAAATGAATGATGATGTTAGCTCTACCTTGCTATAAAAAAGAATATATATTATAAAAAAAGAAGAAAGAAAAAAAAAGAAAAAGGAGAAGAAGAAGAAGAGAGAAGAGAGAAGAGCATTCTCCTCTCCTAGACCTTTGCTATCATTAGGGCCCATGGCCCACACACACTAGTTGTGTGTATGACCTAGCCATGATGATAACCTAAGATGATCCATATACAAGCCACCGTTGCAACAACTTCAAAATCTTCATCCACATATGTTGTTGGTAAATGCACTCAGGTATGCAAAGGTAATGTTCAGCAACACCTTTACTCAAATTTGTCTCCATGGGAATATCACTTGATCTTTCAAAATCCATGCCACCCTTGTTTATGATATATGCTCTGGTTTGGGTGTATTCAATTGGTACATCCATAGGTCTTTTTAAATTAAGCACGGTGCTTAGGTTAAAATGACCTTCTTTAATCAAACTTAGACATGGTGTTTAATTTTGGTTAATGAACTTGAGTAATTTCTTTCATAAAACAATGGAGGTAATCAATAATGGAGATAAATCAAGGCTAGACTTATTTTGCAAACTTTACAATAGCCTTGCTTGAGTATACAAAGTTTGGTGAACAAATAAATAAAAAAATAAAATAGATTAAGAGATAATAATACTAATAATAAAAAAATATAATAACAATAATAATAAAATGATTTAGGCTCCTTGGTGTTCAAACCGGTAGAGCCCTTGTTTGTTTCCTTCTTTGTTTTTCTTTGTTAAATAAACAGGTACAAGAATAAGTGTGGGGGAGATCTCTCAAGCATAACAACCACACACTCGAGATCTCCCCAACACGTTGCACAACACCGAATGATCCAACTTGTAGAAGGACGAAACAGAAAGTTCCAGAGAGGATTGGTCAAACCTCTGGTTAAGCCAAACCACCTATGATCCCCTTAGCTCCTTCTTCCTCATCAACATTGGTTTGAGCAACATTACCCTTCATCTCTCCTAAATTTTGAAGTTAAAATTAAACAAAATTTAAAAATGCAAAACAATGACGCTTCATCTCCATGCTATCCTTGAATTAAGTTTGCATACTCTTTATTCCTTCCTAAAATTCCTATAACTTGTGAACAACATATCATAGGGACCCCATGTTATCTAAATAATTGGAATATGAGATATACCAGGATGAAAATGAACCTTGCCCTATTATATGAAGAACTTGGGATTTATTTTATAAAATCAAAATTCAAATAGCATGCTCCTCAATGATATTCAAAATTCCTACCAGAGCCATATCTAATGCTTTGAGCTTAAAACCTCCCAAAATATGCTACTTATTCCTACATTGAGTTTTGTCAAGTCTTGTTGACCCTTGTTGAGAAACTTATCATGCCCCAAGATCAAGACCACATACACCCACATACATAAGCTATTCCTACACCAGGAATATGCTAAAACATGCCTCCATCCACCAAAATATCTACTCCTACACTAGGAGTAGACAAAAACATGTCTTAGAAATAAATACACCATGTTCTACAAATAGTGATCTCTCAATATGTGGTTTAAGAGACATGTGCTATGCAAAAGTATTGAGAAAAAAAATAGGGACACATGAAGGTCCCAAAGTATTGAAAAAAATATGGCCACATGAAGGCTCATAAAAAGAAGAAAAAAATGAAAATGATAGCATGTCTCAAAATAAAAAGCTAGAGATAGATCATATCTACAAAAGGAGTATAGTATAGATTTAGAATTGTTTTATCCACACACTCGCACATCATGATCTAAGGGCATGACATCTTTCTCCTTGGATCCAAGATTTGACTTAAGAAAATATGCACAGTAAGTATGCCTTCATATCTTTCCCTACCCAAAGATCCATATAAGCTTTTTAGAAGTAGGAAATAAAGAAGGCAACATTATGATATGCCTTTGTGAGGACCCAAACACATTTTTGAGCGATTCGAGTGAATCATTTGAGGAGCTAAGCTATGTTTACATTTTTAAAATCAAATGAAAACCCAAGTTTCTGAGCTGCTTGATGCAAGGGGATTTGAATCCATGTTGTTCCATTATTCAATTACCCAAGATAATGTGGTAGACACTTCAAAGTTCATGAGTGCAGGTGAAGCTTGGAATAACTTGTATATAGATGTCATATCAAGGAGATGACCCATCTTAGTCCTTACTTGAGGATGAGCAAAGGGCTAAGTGTGGGGAAGTTGTTGGCGGTCCTTAACCCATATTTCTAACTACAAACTCTCACAAAAACATCTGCACAAATGGTCACCAAACTTAGAATTAGGGCTTACAACTCACAAGTTCCACTAGTTTTGGTGAATTATCTTTTGCAGGACGACTTATATGAAAAGCATGGAAATATGACCAAGAATACACAATCACACAAAGCACATTTCCATCCTACACATAGCAAAAGAGAAGAGAGGCCCACAACTAGGCAAAACAGGGCCCAAACAAGTGAAGAACAAGGATAAACTGAAATCAAATCAACTTGTCTTCGCAGAACACCAACACAGGCCCACTCTAGAAGATCAAAGAAGATCCCCTAACAAAGTTAGACTCAAGGTGGCTCAATAGGGGTGCGGCCGCACCCAAGCTGGCCTACCTCGAGCCCAACCTTTTCGGGTCAGTTCATACCACCTCTCCAAAGGCGGTTCACAAGGTGTTGGGCAAATTCAATGTACCTACAAGGCGGTTTGCACTTTCCATGAGGGGATGAGGCATTATTCAAATAGCCCCCTCCTCTCCACCTATAAAAGGGGGCTCCCCTCTCCTCATTTGAAGAACACACAAGAGAAGAAGAGCAAAGCAAGAGCAAGAGCATCACCACTCCATGGGCTTAGGCCCTAGCTAGCTCTAGCAAATTAAAGGGAGAGAAGTGAGGAACAGTTTGGAGAAGAAGTGCTGGACTTGTCGATAACCTTCCCCTGCTTGTACCTCGATGGATACACGCTTTGTACCTTGACAGGTATCTTAGTAAGTGTTTGTAGTTCCTTTAGTTATAAGAGTCTTTTGATTAGCTAAGCAATACTTTTATTTGCTTACGAGTTCATCGTCCGCTCTCATAGCAGATATTCTAGTAGATGGCCTTGATAAAGACAGATAACCCTATGTGGAGTCTAGAGTAGTAGTTGTTAGCGTAGACGTGGTGTCTAGGTTAAAGGCTACCTTTGTTTGCCTCATTCCCCATGGTTGAGGGGTAGGCAGTAGGTGGTGACAACCCTGTCCATCCCTTGTAATCCCCCACATTCAGGATCGATGTAGAGCCATAGGCTGACAACGCTTGGTAGACCAAGTGTTCACCGGTGCCCAAAGTAAGCAAGTAGAAGTAGAGTTTATCTTCTCATAGACCCAAAAGCCGTAGGAATCCATCTCTACCCTTATCAGCTACCCTTGTGTTGTCCTTGGACGAATTAGCTAGAAGAAATACCTCCGTTCCCTATGGAAATATGATACCCTGAATACTTCTAGGTGAAAGCTACAACGGTAATTCCGTGCGCTTGTGGATTCTTTCTATAAACGTTAAGAAATACTAACAATATTGTGGGTCAGCTGGCCCCACCTATAGATCGACCGTCCTATGGGCCCCACCTATCAGCCTCCGCTTCAATGTCGGTTCTCCACCGCCTCTAAGGATCAATCTTACACTGTTCCTAAAGGTTGGTTTGATTTGAGGGCATAGATTTGACGATGCCATGGATTCATGGACCCATAGGACCCCTGGTTCCACCTATATATGGCCACCCATACCCCACCTAAGGCATCAATCCTCCTACATCATCAAGGGATATGATCATCAAGAAGAAGAACCTTAGAATTTCCACAAATATTCATAGCCATCTGCTTGGATTCCTGATCTTGTCAAGAGCTTGGCTTGGTAAAGCCTTTGTATCATTTCTTATGTCTTTCATTATTCATATGTTTGCTACATTTGCTATGACATTGTTCTTAATGTTATTCGTGTTCTTAGTTATCTTGTTCATCGTTTACTTTGATTATATGCTTAGTATAGCTAGATTATCATTATGTTTATGCATAAGTTCTCAAAGAGCTCACTCTAAAGTACATAGGGTGACTGGTCGACATTGTGTAAGCGTGGTGCTTATATGTTGTTTACCTACGGATGCACCCTATATTCTAGGCCATGTGGTAGATCGCAAGTGTGACATTCTCGTTGAGTCCTTTATAGTCCAATACCAAAATATAGGCCAAGTAGGACCTAGTTGCGAAGGAATTTAGGCTCTATTCTTGATCTTCCTTAGTAATGTCGCTTATGTGTAGATATGAAGTTAATTCTTAGCCATGATTATTAAGTATAATTGCACTAATCAATGTATGCTTTGACTTGTAATTAAGATCAACTTAGGAATTAGTTTCTCTATTGTATCTACTTAGTCTTGCTATTGCTATCATAAGGAGAACTCTAAGTGTTCATTTATCATTTATCATTCATTATATCCTATCTCTTGATTTGCCCCTTGCCCAAAGTGGATGGTTGGTTTCTCCATCATAAGTATAAGTTATCAATAATTTTCCTTTGTTAGTCCTTCCCTAAGGTAAAAATATAAATAACGATACCTGGAATACTCCTAGGTGAAGTGCTATAATGGTATATAATCTATGCGCTTGTAGAATTCTTATTATATATATTCTAAGCCACAATTAAATACTAAAGTACTTCTTGAGTGTCTGTTGGCGGTCCTTAATGACCACATCTGACCGCCAATTTATATCCAAAACATGAGAAATAAACAAACTTTTGACACATATGCTTTTACTCTTGACATATTTCCACATGTATTGGATACTTAGTGTTCTGCATGACATATACATGAAATACATGGGAAGTATGGTCAAAATGCACAATCTAGAAAGCATAAGATTCTACATCAAAGAACCAAGCAAAGGCCCATCCAATCATCAAATCTGGGCCAATCACCGACATGGCAGCCATCTAGACCTAGCCAGCAGCCCACCGGAGCAAGGCGGTGGCTAGCGGGGCCAGCCAGGGTGCGCCTACATCCTAGGTGCGCCCACACCCTAGGTGTGCCTGCACCCCTAGCACCTTAGTAGTACAAATAGGGGGGTAGTGCTCACCTTCAATGCACACACCATTTGGAGCTACACACCTCACTACCACCTCTTGTATTTTTACCTTTAGTAGTCTTTTGTGAGCTAGCAAAGCTATCAAGGAGGGCTTGGCTCCTTGGAAGAAGAGAGACATCTTGGTATGCATACTATGAAGAGTTCTTCCAAAGTATTGCTCTCATATTTTCAATACATTAGTGCTTATGGACTAGAGTATAGTTTTGATGTTATATTCATGACACATGAACTAGTATATAGTTTCTAGGCTTTGAGTTTAACATGTAGAACTTTATGCTTAATTATTTATATAACTTATATCAGTAGAATTAGAGCTAAGTTGAGGTGGTGGTTCATCGTGCCTTCGGGTGTGCCCATGTCCTATGCTTGTCGATTCATAGGGTCAGAGTCCAGGGGATGTGGGTAGTTTCTGTGTAATTGGGCATGGTGCTCGGGTACATGGGAGTAGGTGAATACATTTCCTACTCTCTAGTTGAGGGGTAGGCTGATAAGGACATGATACCCATGCATATGACCATGTTTGGCACATAGTATAGAGGGGTACGAGGCCAGCAAGGGTGTCCAAGTCAAGAAGGAGGCCTAAGGCTAATCTGGTGATGATGAGGACAAGACACCCATGCATATGATCATGTTTGGCACATGGTATAGAGGGGTAGGAGGCCAGCAAGGGTGTCCAAGTCAAGAAGGAGGCCCGAGGCTAATTCGGTTCGAGTCCCTGAGGTGGAGGCCCAAAGCAACTCAAGTTCCAGTCTGCCTCGGCCTCTAGGACCAGTCTACCTTAAACTGGTCAACCAGGACGCATCCGGACTCTGTTTTTGATGATCCACATATGGTTGGAAAGCTTATTTGATAACAAAGCCAATCCAAGTGGTCTCACATCAAAAGGCATCAAGAATCAACATGAATCATCAAAACAAGTCAGCATCTAGAATCCGTCAGGGTGCTGCGATATCGTCTTTTGGTCCGATGGACCGTGTATCGTGTTTGGGCCCATTAGGGTCTGTCTAGGGTAGGCAATGACCCTAAGACCTTTATAATCATACGCCACCACCATCATTAGGTTTTGGGTTTTTCTTAGATTAATCTGTCAAGAACAGTTTCGCCGTTCACCGGTTTGTGAGACCCCAACTTCGTGAGATTAATCATTCATCTAGAATTTGGTTGCTTTCTTTCTTGTTCTTGCTTGTGTTCTTCATTGCGCAGGCAGAGATTAGCCTTCTGGGCGAGGTCAACCAGATTCGTGTCTCGGTTGATAACCAGAGGAGTTGTGGTGCTAAGATTGCAGGGTTCAATCTTTCGATCTGAAGCCGGATTGGTGTGTCATTCTCCACCACAATGATAGTTACCTCTACCTGACGGAAGATCGGGACCCCCGTTCCCATTAAGTGGTAATCAGAGCTAAGGTATACCGTTAGGTTCACATTTATTCCCTAGTTTTGAGTGTTTCGTATTCGTCCCATAGTCCAGTGCCATACTTTTATTTCCTGTCCTAGAACCTTCCGCGCCATAGCCTTTGCATATTTCAGTTTCAGAGTCCGTCGTGTTGAGTTTGTGTTTGGGTCGAGGTTTTATTGCTGGTTAGGTCGTGTTAGAGTCCAGTTCGTATGCTTTTCCCCATCGTTTCCATCAAATCTTTGCTGCTGTGACCAATTTTGCGCACATTGTTCCTGTTTTGTCCTCTAATTCGGAGCCAATTCTTAAAACTGGTCTAGTTTTTGCATACGAACTCTGATTTTGACATTCTATATATCAAAATTGATCAGAAAAAAATTTCGGATCCATCCATCCCCCGCATTTGCGGGGTTGGAAAATTTTAAATTGGTCAAAAACTGGTCACAAGATCCTCTTTTCGTGGTCACAAGCTTTTTATCGATTTTGAGCACGTCTTCTGAAATTTCCACAGGCCACGTCTTTCATTTTTTTAGCTCATATTTTCTGTGGTTACTTCTTTTGTGCTCCTAAGTGAAGGAAAATATCAAAAAAATAAAATAAAAAGTCAAAAATTCCCAAAAAAACAACGACAGCCCAAAAAAATAGAAAAAAGAGAGGGGCAAAAGAGGAACAATATCTAGAGGAGCACATAGAGAAGGCCAAAGTGAGCTATGTTAGCGTGTGTTGTCTGGTTTCTTGTTTGTGTTGTTGTTGCCATCCACCATACTTGTTTTTCACACCCCTGTCACCTTGCTATCCACCATACTTGTTTGTTACACACCTGGTACTTGGAACATTTTAGACCAGCAATGAGAACAAGTACTTTGGACTATAATTCAGCATTACTTTCTATTACTGACTTGTGTGCTAGATATATATATATTATTCTTTGTGTGCCTTCCAAGATCCACAAACTCTTCAGATCAGTACAGAAAAAGGGCCTTGCAATCTTGGTACCACTACCTCACAGGTATCACGAACCAGCCGCCAGTTGTATCGCCCATAGCTTGCGTTGGTAAGAACTTTGTAAGAGCTTGGTAAGACGCTTCCACTTGCTGTGAAAAGTGACACCATAGCAACCACGTAGTCATTTGAAAGGGATAATACTTTTGTGTTGTCTTTTGCTGTCTTCTAACAATGACAGGTTGTTTGTATCCACCGACTTATGATGGTATAGGTGCTGATGAGTACATGGAGTGGGAAATTGCCATAGATAACATATTTTCTACTCGCTTTATGTGTCCAAGGAGGAAGGTAAAAAATACAGCTAGTGTTTTGTGACATTCTGCTTTATCTTGGTGAAAGTCTTTAGATCCTTCTGATAAACCTCAAACTTGGAATGATATGAAACTCCTTATGCGAGAAACCTTTGTTAATCCACCTCCTGTTTTGACTTCATATGCTGAGGTGCACCATTTAGAGGAAGAGTCTGTTGTTATTCCTCTTGCTATGACTAACCTTTTGCAGGATAATGTACATAAGTGAGAGGATGACATGGAAGAAAATGAGGAGCACACAACCTCATATGCAAATTCAGAACCATCACTTCACAATGCACCTATTACTCCTACTGAGAACTCAGGTAATGCCCATGGTGCTACACTCAGGAAGGTGAGAATTGTTTTAATATACTAAATTTTTTCACAAACCATGCTATCATAGAGCAATTGTTAGTGGAACCCTCTCTTGATTTATCTCTATCCCATGATAATTTGCTTGAAGTTCCTTGTGATAAAGATGAATTGGTTGATGATGCTTCAGTTTTACATATTTTGGAACCAGTCACTTGTGCTGAAAATAAATGTTATTCATATTGCTACTAAAACTGATGAGTTTAAACTGTTGTCTTTTTTACATACTTTGGGTTACATTGAATTTGATGTTTTATGTAACCTAGATTGTTTGGAGGAGAGCCTTTTTAAATATGCTAATTTGCCTTGGTTTTCTAAACACACATATCATGTTATTGGCAAATATAACAAGGGACAATATATGATACATCGAGTATACATTCATAGTAATACGAATTTTCCTTTTGTTGTACAAGGTTATGATCGTTTAGAGGGCAGCCATAATAATACAAACATTTTCTCATGTTCCTCAAAGAAACAAGTTCACTTCTAAGAAGGGGAGCATTGTTGGTGCCTACCTATGTCTGCTAGACCATCTATTCCTGCATTGTCTTTGGTTAGTTCTAATCTTTTGCAGGATAGTGTTGACATACATCATGTACATTCGGATCATGGAGTTTACATGCTTGCTAAAATTTCTTGGAAACATGGTCACATTCCTTCTCACACTTATTTCAGTTCCCTTTGTCTTCGCAACCCCGTTCTCCTTTATGTTGTGCAGGATTAGTTTCAAGCACAATCGACGCCGAAGATGGCTTTTTGTCAAGGAGGGGAGGATGATGAGGACATAACACCCATGCATATGACCATCTTTGGCACATGGTATAGAGGGGTAGGAGGCCAACAAGGGTGT
The DNA here is from genome assembly GCF_019320115.1 of Miscanthus floridulus. Lineage (NCBI taxonomy): Eukaryota > Viridiplantae > Streptophyta > Magnoliopsida > Poales > Poaceae > Miscanthus > Miscanthus floridulus. The sequence continues at coordinate 47,819,041 of NC_089598.1, read as the reverse complement.
CCAAGTCAAGAAGGAGGCCCGAGGCTAATTCGGTTCAAGTCCCCGAGGTTTAGGCCCAAAGCAACTCAAGTTCGAGTCTGCCTCGGCCTCCAGGACCAGTCCGCCTTAAACTAGTCACCCAGGACGTATCCGGACTCCATTTTCGACGATCGACATATGGTTGGAAAGCTAATTTGATAAGAAAGCCAATCCAAGTGGTCTCATGTCAAAAGGCCTCCAGAATCAATGGGAATCGTCGAAACAAGTCAGCATCCAGAATCTGCTAGGGTGCTGCGACACCGTCTTTTGGTCCGATGGACCGTGTATCGTATTTGGGCCCATTAGGGTCCATGTCTAGGGTAGGCGACGACCCTAAGACCTTTATAATCATACGCCGCCGCCGTCATTAGATTTTGGGTTTTGCTTTGATTAATCTGTCAAGAACAGTTTTGTCGTTCATCGGTTTGTGAGACCCCAACTTCGTGAGATTAATCATTCATCTGCAATTTGGTTGCTTTCTTTCTTGTTCTTGCTTGTGTTCTTCATTGTGCAGGCAGGGATGAGCCTTCTTGGCGAGGTCAACCGGATTCGTGTCTCGGTTGATAACCAGAGGAGTTGTGGTGCTAAGATTGTAGGGTTCAATCTTTAGATCTGAAGACGGATCGGTGTGTCATTCTTCACCACAACGATAGTTACCTCCACCTGACGGAAGATTGGGACCCCTGTTCCCATTATAGGCAGCTGGTGGTGGTGGCCTGTCCATCCCTCATAATGCCCCATGTTTGGGTAGGGTGTAGGAGTCTAAATCGTCACATGAGGTTGCTGGCAGACCAGTGCTCAGTGGCCTCCCGACCTATCTTACACTTAGTTCTAGCTCTAATCATTTATTTTGTATGATCATCGACTGTTCTTTGCACGGCTATATTAGAACATGCCTGATCTGCTAAGGATCATCTTTTATTCTTTGTTTTCCTTTTATCCTTGAGGTTGGCCCAAGTGTGTTTCCACTATTCTGAATATACCATTTTTACCCCTATCATGAACTTTGGTTTACTATGCAAGTATGTAATCTTGTTTATATACATGCTAGACTCTTATACCTTGCCCTCCTTTGGAAAAATATAAATAACGATACCCTGAATACTTTCGGGTGAAATGCTACAACGATAGATCCGTGCGCTTGTAGATATTAATTCTGTAATCATTAAGAACTATTGTCAATGGTATTTCTTGGCGGCATCGCTAGGAAACTCAAATCTTAGTGGTGTCGCTAAGAAATGCCAACAAGCATTTCTGGCGTCGTTGCCAGGGAGGGCATAGGTTAAAGAATCTAGTAGGACATGATCATGATCACATGCATATAATGGTAGCCATAGTTTATGCATGCTAACTCTGCTTGTTTTCTTCATGTTGTGGACGAAAATAGGATAGTGTATGAGTGGTTTTGACCTGCCAGATAACTACACAGAAAACCCAGAGGAACTCCTAAGGAAGAGCTAGTCTCGTGCCACTTCTTCTTCTGTCACTCCACCAGCAAGTGAACCAGTCACCCCACTCCATTCTCTACTACTGCCATGGCCAAGACACTTCACAACTACCCCACCCCCATTGTTGCCAATGTGCCTGTTGGGCCCGCTATCAACACAGGAGCTGGAAACTTTGAGCTTCACACTGGCCTGATCATGATGGTGCAGGCAAACCAATTCTTTGGTTCGCCTAGTGAGGACGCAAGTGCACACTTGCAACACTTCTAGAGCTATGCGACACTATCATCATCAAAGGAGTCGAACCAGCTAGCATCAGGCTCCTTTTGTTTCCCTTCTCCCTCACGGGGAAGGCGGTACAGTGGTTTTACAAGGAGAAGGAAGCTGTCAAAACATGGGACAAATGTTCCACAACGTTCCTCGTGAAGTTTTTCCCCACAGGCAAAACCAATGCCCTGAGGGGGAAAATTTCAAATTTCCAGCAGACTTCAATGGAATCCATCCCTGAGGCATGGGAGAGGCTACAGGATTACATCCAAGCCTGCCCACACCATGGAATGGAAAACTGGCTAGGGCTCTAAAACTTCTATGAGGGGCTTACGCCCATGTTGAAGGGGCACATAGAAGCCGCTGCTAGAGGCATGTTTCTTTTCCTCATCATCAATGGAGCCATGGCTCTCATTGAAAAGATGATTGTTGGTGCTTCTTAGTGTAAGCAGAAAAGTCCACAAGTATTTAGGGTATCGTATTTTCCCAAAGGAACAGAGGTGAAAGTAATCACTTGGCTAGTATACCAAGGAGAACAAGATGAAGGATAACTTGGGTAGTGAGGTTCTTCTAAGGGCATAAACCTTAAGTGAAGATAACTTTGCTACTATAGACTTCCTTCAGGCAATGGGTTGGACCTGGTCTACCAGTCGATGCCGGTCTATGGCTCTACACTGTATCCGAATGTGGGGGATTACAAAGGACAGATAGGGCTATCATCACTTGCTGCCTACCCCTCAACCATGGGATATGAGGCAAACGAAGGTAACCTATAGCTTAGACACCACGTCTATGCTAACCTCTACTACTCTTGCATTGGCCAAAAACTTCCGTCTTTATTAGGAGTCCTCTACTAGAGCACCCATCACGATGACAGATGATGAACCCGCAGGGAAGTAGTAACAATGATAACTTTTACTTAAGGGATCAAACCAAAAGATGAACACAAATGTCTTACTCCAAGTAGCACGACGTTTGTAGATGTACAAGTATAGAGTGTAGCCAACAAGTCCAGCACTCCTTCCACCTCGATGTACTAGGATCACCGAGTACAAGAAGTAGAGGGCACCGTTACTCTGCTATTCCTCTAACTCTTTCCCTCTCTCACTCCCTAACTAGTCTAGCTAGAAGCTAATAAAATATGTCTAGCCCTTCTTCTTCTCCAAAGTGTATGATGATTTGAATGTGGGGAGGGGATCCTCTTATATAAGCTTAGAGGAGGCTGGTTTGCTTGTATTTTAGGAAAGCACCACACGCAACTGCCTCTCCTAGCATTTAATGCACCGCCAAAGCAAGGTGGGATCGGGCGGAGCTGGGGGTGGTGCGCCCGCACCACGGGTGCGCTCGCACCCTGGCCCAGCCCAGTCACCACTACCTTGCTCTGGTGGGTTGCTGGCGAGGCCTAGATGGTTCCCACGCTGCTGTTCTGGCCCAATTCTGAAGTTTGGTTGGGCTTTGCTTCTATTATGCTTGAATGCGCCTTCTTGATTGCGTATTTCGTTAAATTTTCATACTTGTGCCTACAAAACATGTATATACCAAAACTCATGGAAAATGTGAGTTATAAACCCTAATTCTAAGTTTTGGCATTCATATTTATTTTATTTTGTTTAAATGTTGGCGGTAGAAATGTGAGTTAATAACCGCCAACAAGCTCCCCCACACTTATTCCTTTGCTCGTCCTCGAGTAAAGTTCTAAGGACTAAGCGGGTTGATCTCCTTGATTTCAAAATCTCCATACAGGTTATTCTGAGCTTCAACTGAACCTATGAACTTCCAATTGTCTACCAAAATGTCTTGGGCAATTGAAAAACGGAATAGCTTGGATTCAAATCTTCTTACTCTATCCCTGCTCAGAAAGTTGGGGTTTTGTATGATTTTTAAAACATAAAGATAGCTTTTTGTTCCTTGAATGATTCTCTCAAGTCGCTCAAATTTGTAAGTGGTTCCTTACTAAGGCATATTTTGAAATTTTGCCTTCTCTTTTGATCATCCTACTTCTAAAAAGCTTATATGGAGTTTTTGGGTAGGGATGAACATTGTGAGGCACTATTACCTTCCATTTGTTGTAAAGTCAAATCCTAGACCACGCCGAAGAGAAGCATCATACACTTAGATCAAAATAGTGCAAGTGTGTGGAATTTTTGCTAGAATCATACTCCTCTATTGGATATGATCTCCTTTCCTAACTTTTATTTTGAGACATGGCTAGCTTTTTCATGAGCCTTCATGTTCCCATCATTTTTTTATTCTTTTGGATACTTTTGGGACCTTCATTGTGTCCCTATTTTTTTCTATACTTCGAGACCTTCATGTGTCCCATTCTTTTTCAATCTTTTTTGCATAGCCTTGTTGTCTCTTTCTAGAAATATGCTAGAGAGATCATATTTTAGAGCATGGAGTATATATTTTGGTGGTGATGGAAAACATGTTTTAGTGTATTCCTAGTGTAGGAATAGTTGTTTATATGTGGCGTGTACGTGAGTTTTGATCTTGGGAGCATGAAACATCTCTCAACGGGGTCACAAAATTTGACCAAACTCAACACAAAGTAAGAGGCATATATGGAAGGTTTTGTCATGAATGATCATATATGGCCTTGATAGGTATTTGAATGTCATTCAAGGAACATGCTATTTGAATTTTGTTTTGTAAAATAAATCCCAAGTACTTTGCAAGAAATAAGAAATAATCATGTCATCCTACTATATATCATTCGTCAATCACTTAGATAAAATGGGTTCCCTATAATAAGCGTTTACAAGTTTTTAGGAATTTTAGCAAGGAATAAAAAGTATACAAACTTTTTAATCATAGGAAGACATGGAGATGGAGCATATTATTTTTACTTTATAATTTATTCAATTTTTAAAGCTTCTTTATTTAAGTATGGAATGAGAGAGTGAGAGTTGCACAAACCAAATTTGAATTTGACCGTCTTTTGTGCAACCGAGTTGGGGGTGAGTGTGGTTTCTCCCCCAAACTTGTTTTTGTTCCTGTTTTTATTATGATAACAGAAAGAATAAGAAAACAAGTGCAACAAAATATTTCTAACAATAAAACTTTATTTATAAATTGATAGACGCATTACATGATTGAAATTTAAACATGATAGGAATGAAAGGCTTGAAATATAAAGAAAATGCGCCTAATTTATTCTTGCAGTGGGAGTGACCTAGAAAGGTTGGTTTAGAGTGTGCTCTACTCCCATTGCTTTAGCAACTCTAGCAACCTTTTCTCCAAAGCCATGGCGAAGCTCATTGATCTCATCACCAAGGTCTTGGATTTTTACTAGACTCTCGGCGAGAAGATCATTAGCCTTTTTAACGCTTTCATGTAGACTTCTGTTATTAGCACAAAGGGATGCGAGCGTGGGGCCTTTGGGTAGCTGCTCGCTGTCACTATCGCTAAAGAATCCAGTGGGCTGCCCTCTAATTTGAGGCTTCACCATCCTCTTGAACCTAAGGGGTGCACCCGAGGATTCTGACTATTTTCCCGATGGAGCCGGCTTGCTCACTGACTTTTTAGCCGGCTTGAATATGAGTGCCTTCCCGTACCCTCCTTCAAGTTTGAACACTCCCACCATGGTATAGGAGAGACTAGGCCTAGCAGTATAAAAGGACGAACTAGCCGAGAGACAGTATTGCCCAAAGGCGTTACAACAGAGCGCTTGCTAGGTTTGCTAACGTCGGAAGCCTTTCGCTTGAGGCCAATGGTGCCAGTGGTAGGTCATGTTGGTGACATCTTCTTCTCCTTGGCGCCACCTTGGGGTGCCTTGGAACACACCATGGTCATGAGCCTCGAACCACCGCTCATGTCATAGCTAGGTGGTGCCATGATAGCGAGTGGTGCTTCGGTGATGAGCCTTGCTTCTTCCCTCACAAAGGAGCTCTCAGGCACTAAGTCAATGGACAATGGCACTCCTTCAAGGTCATAGGTGGAGCTAGAGGCCGTGTACAAAGCGAGGGCATGGCTGGCCATTGCAGAGCTTTTAGAACTTGAGTGCTAAGTGGTGGGAGAGGAGAAAGCTTGAGGCTTGGTGTGAGGAGAGGAGAGGCTATGAGGTGGTTCTTATAGGTGCTCGAGCCTCTACCACGAAGGAAACAAACCAAACACTGCAATGGATGTGATACACCGAGGATCAATAGGATGCATGCAAAGATTGGGGGCTAGCAGTGCCAGGGGTGGTGTGGCCACACCATGGGTGCGCCCGCACCCCTAGCTCCTCCCCTTGGTTTGAGATTTCATCTAGGTTCATTTGCGTGCATGGGGATCTTAGTGATGCTGGTGTCGGATTACGATTCAACAGTATCACAACGTGATAGAGCAAAGATGCACTTGATAAAGTTGAATCAAGAGAATATTCATATTTCAAATTTCACATGATTTTGTATTAATGAGTGAATATACATGTGATCAGCAAAAATCAAGCAAGATAGAGCAAGAATCGTGGTTTGTCTAGTTACGGCATAAAGGTCATTTTACCATGATGACTTGCTTAAGAAGATAAAGCAAAATTTTATATGAAAGAATATGTTAGTATAATTAATTTTTAGATTTTCATAAGTTTTGAATAAATTTATCAAAAGCAATTAAGTCTATTCGATCTATTTCTAAGTTAGTGTTATAAGAAGGCTCTAGGAAAACTTTTAAACATTGATCATTAACTTTGAAAATGTTACCGTCATCGTCATGGATGGTGATCGCGCGCGTGTGGCGAAGTGTTGATGATGGTGTACGGTCCTTGCCATTTGCTTCTTAGTTTTCCTTCACCGAAGAGTTTGACTCGAGAGTTGAATAGAAGAACCTTATCTCCCTCCTTGAACTCTTTGTATTGGATTCGGTGATTGTGCCATCTCTTAGTTCTTTCCTTGTAAAGCTTGGCACTCTGGTACCCCTTCTCTCACCATTCTTCAACCTCAGTAATTTGTTTTTGACAATTTCTACCGGCCATCTTCACATCCATGTTCTAGCTCTTTATGGCCTAGTGAGCTCGGTGTTTAAGCTCAACTAGTATATGATAGCTTTTCCCATATACGAGCCAGAATAGCAACATGCCAATGGGAGTTTTATAAGCTATCATGTATGCCCAAAGTGCATCAGGTAGCTTATTTTTTCATCCTTTTCCCATTACATTGACTGTTTTCTATAGGATATTTTTGATTTGTTTATTTGAAGTTTCTGCCTGACCGCTTGTTTGAGGATGGTATGGGGCAGCATGTTGTGCTTTGCCCCCAAGCTCTTTCAGGAAGGCTCTGAAGGTTTTATCGATGAAGTGGGATCCTCCATCGCTTATCACCATTCGTGGTGTTCCAAAGTGAGGGGAGATCACTTCATGAAACATGTTCTTTACATGCCTATCATCAGCAGCTCTATAGGGTAAAACTTCCACCCATTTTGACACGTAGTCAATGGCGATGAGCATGTACTCACTGTCATGGGACTTTTGAAATGGCTCCATGAAGTCAATGCCCCAAACATCGAAGATCTCCACTTGTAGGTTGTAGTGGAGGGGCATTGCATTGTAAGCTGTAATGCCACCTTGCAGGTGGCATTTTTGGCACCTTCAGATGAATTCCTTGGTGTCTTCGTACATCATCAGCCAGAATAACCCACACTGCCAGATTTTGGCTTGTGTGCGGAATACTTCGTAGTGACCTCTATACAGTGCTACATGGCATTTCTCGATGATTTGTAATCCTTCTGCCATTAGCACACATCTCCTCAACAGGTTGTCAGACATACCCTATATAGGTATGGGTCATCCCAAAGGTGACGTCACTCTTCGCTTGCAGCTTTCTTTTGTTTTCACCCGGTGGTACGTATCCTAAAACCATGAAGTTCACAATGTTTGCATACCACAGGTTTGTGTCAGTCACCTTGAGTAGCATGTCATCGCATAGGAAGTCATTTATTGGGAGTTCCTGCATGTTAGTGACTTGCAAACATGATAGATGATCGGCGATAGTGTTCTCTACTCCCTTTTTATCTTTTATCTCAAGGTCAAATTCTTGGAGTAAAAGAACCCATCTTATTAATCTAGGTTTAGCGTCTTTCTTAGTGAGCAGATATTTAAGTGCAGCATGATCGGTATAAATGATAACTTTTGCACCCACTAAGTAAGATCTAAACTTGTCGATAGGAAAAATGACTGCTAAGAGCTCTTTTTCTGTGGTAGCATTGTTAAGTTGTGCTCCTATCAGTGTTTTGCTAGCGTATGCGATTGCGTGATGCTTCTTATATTTTGTTTGGCCAAGGACCGCACCAATAGCATAGTCACTAGCGTCACACATTATCTCGAATGGCAACGACCAATTAGGTGGTTGGATGATTGGTGCTGAGATGAGTGCTTTCATGAGAGTGTGGAAATCAGTTAAGCACTTATCTATGAACTCCAAAGGTGCATCCTTAGCTAGCAGGTTCATGAGGGGTCTAGCGATTTATGAAAAATCTTTGATAAACCACCTATAGAACCCTGCATGTCCTAGGAAATTATGGATCCCTTTGATGTTCATGGGGGTAGTAGCTGCTCAATGACTTCAATCTTGGCCTTGTCTACCTCAATCCCCCTCTCGGACATAAGGTGCCCAAGAATAATTATTTCATAGACCATGAAGCCATACTTTTCCCAATTAAGTACCAGGTCCTTCTCTTGGCATCTCTGCAAAACTTTGTCTAGATTCTCTAGATAGTGATCAAAGGTTTTTCCATAGACCGAAAAATCGTCCATGAAAACCTCCATGCAATGTTTTCCTAAACGGTAAACGGTCTTTACATGGTCACCCTTCGTTTAGCGTTTAGGCTGTTTACATGGTGTTTAAACGAAGTTAAACAGTCTAAACAGTTTTGTACTTTAAAAAAATGCATATAATGATATATGTGTATGTAAAAAATCAAGTATTCTAGCATTTATACATATTTATCTGAGTAAAAATCAATTATTTTGGTATGTATATATATTTATGCATGTGAAAAGAACCAAATATAGATATTTATGCATGTAACATATCAAGTGTACCCATTTATAAATATAATAAACTTAATTATACAAATTTATCCATACAAAATTGAACTAGAATTACCTCGTGTTCACCTAAATAACCGTTTAAACAGTTGTTTAGCCTGTTTAATGCTATTTATCTCCGTTTCATTTAGGCCATTTAGACCGTTTTTTCCTGTTTTCTGACCATTTAAATGGTCAACCATTTAATTTCCGTTTACCCCCTAAACCAAACAGTTTACCACCGTTTATCATTTACTGGCCGTTTAGGCGAACACTGCCTCCATGTTTTCTTCTATCATGTCTGACAAAATAGACATCATGCACCGTTGAAATGACGTGGGTCCATTACACAACCCGAACAACATTCTGTGATAAGCATAGGTTCCATATGAGCAGGTAAACATTGTCTTGCTCTGGTCATCGGGTGGATGGGAATCTGATGATATCCCGAATACCCATCGAAAAAATAGAAGAAAGAATGCTTTGCCAACTACTCTAACATTTCATCAATGAAAGGTAGTGGGAAGTTGTCTTTCTTTGTTGCCACGTTGAGTTCCTGAAAATCAATGCACATTCTCCACCCCGTGATGGTACGTTGTGGGATTAACTTGTTTTTATTGTTTTCAACGACCATCATGCCTCCTTTCTTTGGAACCACTTGGACAGGACTAACCCAGTCGCTATGTGGTATGGGATAAATAATCCTAGCATGAAGAAGTTTGAGGACTTCCTTCTTCATGACTTCCTGCATTGCATTATTGAGCCTATGCTGAGGCTCTCAAGATGGCGTACTTGACGGATCTATCGAAATGTGATGGGTACAGAGAGTTGGGCTAATCCCTTTGAGATCTTGCAAAGAATACCCGAAGACCAACCTATGTTTCTCTAAAATGGTGATGAGTTTGGATGTCTCCTCATCAGAAAGCTTATCGCTAATTATTACAGGAGTTTCTTTGTCGCCATTTAGAAAAGCATAGCGTAGACCGGTGGGTAGGGGTTTTTGCTCAGCCGGAAGTTGTGCCGGTACTTCCTCTGTGGGAAGATCGATGGTTTCTCCTAAGTCGACCTCTTCTTCAATGAAGAGTTTTGCATCTTTTTCTATGGACGAATCAGGAGAATCAAAGGGTAAAACCGACATGACCTCCTTGGGTAGGTTAGGATAGGGGAGAGATTCTACTAGTGAGTTTTTAGCTTGAGTGATAGGAATGGTAAAAGTGTCTCTCCCCAACTTTATGTCCAATGCCCTTGATGGAGGCTCCACGATAACTTTTTCTAAGGGATGCCCTATCAAGATGTCAAAATCCTAGATTTCGAAGACATGGAAATCAAGGGATACTTCAATATCTCTATGATGTAAAATTGTATCATGGAGAATCCCAAGCCCTTTTAGGCTAGTTCTTGGACTAGACCTAAGGGACTTAACTGTTGGAGCCAGAGATTTTTCACCTAGATAAGCAGATGCAAAGACTGTAGACATTAGGTTTGCTCCAACAGATGGGTTATAGAGCACATCCACCCAAGTTCCTCGAATTTTGCAATGAATGGTTGAAGAGGGGGTGAGTATCTGAATTTCTTCAGAAGAATGTTGTCCCTCGTCTGCCCATTCACTGCTCATGATAGCGGTCAACTCCTTGATGGACTCTCTAAGGGATTCTTTATCCATTGGTTCAAGAGGAGTGACAAGAACTGGTGGTCTCTTTTGACATGAGTATTTCGAGGTATTTCCAAAATCTTCAAAAAATTCATTATCAAAATATGGAAGTTCTAAAGGTTGGAAACCTTTCTTTGGATCTTCTGGTTCGGGCGAGGGTCTCTCTAAGGATGTTATGGGTTCAGCCTGAGCTAAAGAGACTTCCTCATGGCTCAGCTCAGGCTCTACACGGAGGGGTTCTAGCAGGGGGAGTGTTCTCTAGAATGCGGTCTAGGAGAGCTTCTCCTTCTTCTGTGGTTTTATGAGTAAATGAACCTCCGGCAGCTATGTTGAGCTATAGGGCAGATTCCTTGCTAAGACATAACCAAAAATGTTGTAAAAGCGCAAGGTTGGGTGTAGACAAGTCTAGGCCAGATCTTGTTAAAATTGAGAATCTGTCCCAAGCTACACCTATGGTCTCCTTCTCTTTTTGTTGGAAGTTGAGTATCTTTTGTCGTAGGGTAGCGATTCGATATATAGGGAAGAACACAAGATAGAATATGTTCCTTACTTCTTCCTAATCACCAGCTACCTTCCCTACGTTGTGGGCTTACCATTGTTTTGCCATCTCATCAAGTGAGAAAGGACACAACTTCTACCGAAGTGTTTCTTATGACATGCCCGAAATGGCCAGGCAAGCACAGAGCTGCTCAAACTCCCTTAAGTGATGGTAGGGGTTTTCGTAATCTAACCCCAAGAAGGCTTTTTCCTAGACCATGGCTATAAAGCCAGGGCGGAGTTCATAACTTGAAGCTATGATTGGCTTTGAGGATTGTGGTAGTTCTACAAACTTGTCCTTGGGAGCAGAAACGTTATAAATGTTAGGTTGCTCCATTAAAAATAGTAAAAAGTAAAGAAAGGTAAAAATAAAGGATACATAGGCAAACTAGGTTTGGGGTTTAAAATGACAACCATTCCTTGGCAATGGCTCCAGAAATGCTTGTTGGTGCTTCTTAGCGTAAACAGAAAAGTTCGCAAGCGCACAGAAGTACCATTGTAGCACTTCACTCGGAAGTATTCAGGGTATCGTGTTTTCCCAAAGGAATAGAGGTGAAAGTAGTCTCTTGGCTAGTTTACCAAGGAGAACAAGATGAAGGATAACTCGGGTAGTGAGGTTCTTCTATGGGTAGAAACCTTAAGTGAAGATAACTTTGCTACTACAAACTTGCTTCGAGCACCAGGTTGTAACTAGTCTGCCAGTCGATGCTGGTCTATGGCTCTACGTCATATCCGAATGTGGTGGATTATAAAGGACGGATAGGGCTATCACCACCTATCGCCTACCCCTCAACCGTGGGATACGAGGCAAACGAAGGACAAAAAACGAAACCACAAGTAGTAACAATGATAACTTATACTTAAGGGATCAAACCAAAAGATGAACACAAATGTCTTACTCCAAGTAGCACGACATTTGTAGAGGTACAAGTGTAGAGTGTAGCCGACAAGTCCGGCACTCCTTCCACCCTGATGTACTAGGCTCGCTGAGTACAAGAAGTACAGGGCACTATTAATCTGCTATTCCTCTAACTCTTTCCCTCTCTCACTCCCTAACAAGTCTAGCTAGAAGCTAATGATATATGTGTAGCCCTTCTTCTTCTTCTCCAAAGTGTATGATGATTTGAATGTGGAGAGGGGGTTTGCTTGTATTTTAGGAAAGCACCACATGCAACCACCTCCCCTAGCATTGAATGCACCACGAGAGCAAGGTGGGACTGAGTAGAGCTAGGGGTGGTGTACCCGCACCATGGGAGCGGGCACAACCTAGGCTATCCTAGTCCCCACCACCTTGCTCTAGTGGGTTGCTAGCTGGGCCTAGATGGCTCCCACGCTGGTGTTCTAGCCCAATTTTGAAGTTTGGTTGGGCTTTGCTTCTGTTCTGCTTGAATGTGCCTTCTTGATTGCGTATTTTGGTAAATTTTCATACTTGTGCCTGCAAAACATGTATATACCAAAACTCATGGAAAATGTGAGTTATAAACCCGAATTCTAAATTTTGGCATTCATATTTATTTTATTTTGTTTAAATGTTGGCGATAGAAATGTGAGTTAAGGACTGCCAACAATGGTGGCAAATCAAAGCTAGGGGAAGAACAAAAACAACAAAAAGGCATGCATACCATGAAGGAGGCAGATATGCTTGCCGCAAAAATGGACTTACTGCTAAAAAGACTGAGCGAAAGGGCCCATGAGAAGGAAGCCATGAAGGCCACCGTTCAAGTCATGGACTCGCAAATGACTTACGAAGTCTGTGGAGAAGTTGGCCACTCAGGGAATGATTGCCCCAAGACCCATGAGGAAGCTACATATCTTAACAATGGGTTTCGCCAACAAAGTAATAATGGGTGGAACAACCAGCCCCACCCACAAGGATGTAATTCTAACTACAATTCAAATTTCAATTCAAACCAAACCTCCTTGAAAGACCTGGTGTTAGGCCAGGCTAAAATTAATGAAAATATCAATAAAAAGTCTTGCTGACGGAATATAAATGTCGAGCCCTTGCCGAAGGTAAATCAGTGGTTATCTTTTAAAAATTAAAAAATTCAAAATTTCAAACTTTCAAAATTCAAAATTTAAAATTTTACTTCAAAATAATTTTTTAGAAAAATAAAATAAAATATTTTTTTGATAGTATAGATTTTTGTCTTATCATTTCTTATTTTTAAAATATTTATGAAAATTCAAAATATAATAAAAGTTTTGTTTCAAAATCAATTTTGTGAGCAAAATTTCGAGACTGACAGAAGCACCAATGACTACATCTTCAAAATGGTCGTTGGGAGCAACTTGCCAAAGGGGGGATTGAGCAGGCCCACCTCTGGTGTGGGCGCACCCTGCCCAGCACCACTGCAGCTACTGCTGCTCCAACGGCTCCTAGCCATTGCCTCCTACCCCTCTCAGTATCGAGAACTCGGGTTGACACCCTCAAACACTCCATTTTTCACTCCCTCTCACTCTCTTTGCTTCACCACTTGCAAAATATTTTTCCACAAAGCTTGAGAGCAAGGAAACTTTGCAGAAAATTCCTAAGCTCAAGACCACCAAGTCAAGCTCATGGGTTGTATGATTTAATTTCGCTAATGTAACCCCGTTTTAGAGCTTGTTGTGTTGCTTTTGCCATGGGCAAGTTTGGTAGGAAGGTCACCGGTACTTTCAAGAAGGCCATGGGAGCAAGCTCAAGTTTCTCCCATGGAAGCACAAGCATGAGCTACAACAAGCCCGAAGACAGCCCAATGCATGAAGATGAAGAAACCGAGCTGATGAAAGAGCAAGAGCAACCGATGGAGAAAGGCAACGATGATCCACACCTGGATTTGGAGGGAGACCGGGAGATGCAAGAATACAACCTCATCACGAATCACGAGTTCATCCACATGCCAACGTATGACCCCAACCTTCTCCAAAAGATAGGTATGGACACTAAATTCACCACCATCTGGAAAGCCATTGGATGGGAGAACGGATGGGAGAATGTTGCTCTCATCGACGAGCTAGGTTCTCACCTCCTAACAATTTAGTTTTTATGCTCTTTGCAAGAAGTTGAGGGTGGGATTATTTTCTGTTTTTTGAGAAAGAATATTATCTTACATGGAGGAATCTCAGTTCTCACTTAGGCTTTAGTACAAAATGCTCATTTGACTTAGATCATGCTCTCAAAGGTTTTAATCGCCATGAATTTTGAAGAGTAATTTCGGGTCAAAATGTAGTTGGCAAGTTTCAACCTTGAAATATGAATATTCATCATCCTACTTTGAGGTTCATGCATCGATGGATTGCCATGACTTTGTTTTCTAGACAAGATATTTGATTTGTTTACCATGCGGAAATGCAAATTCTCTATGCTATGCTTAAAAAGACTAAAATGGCTCTTGTGAAAGAAATTTTTAAACATTGGTTAGAAACATTCAAGGCTTCTACATCTATCTCTTGCATGTCCCTTGTGACTTGTATTGCCACTAGTATTGGTGCATTGGATGGACAAGATGTCACATACATCTCTACTCCACGCATCGATATTGATGAGCACTACTTGATGCAAGGGCATCATTTGAAATATAATGATGTAGGAAACGTTGTGTTTTTCTTCTCGAGGTATATAAACGAGATTCTATTACCTAACCCAGAATTCTCTTTGTATAAGTCCTTGGAGCTAACCTTCACTCTTGTCGAGCAAGAGAAACCAATGCTCTGCGTGGAAGAATTTCAAGCTTTCAGCAGCAACATGATAAATTTGTCCTGGAGGCATGGGAACGCTTTCAAGACTACATATCAGAATGTCCTCGTCATGGGATGGAGAATTGACTACTCATGCAGACTTTCTACCATGAGTTGACAAGCAGTACTCGTGAGAATGTGGATGCTACTACTGGAGGTGCCTTTTATCACATACAATCACACAAGCAACAGCTCTCATAGAGAAGATGGCCTCCAACCAAGGATAGAATGAAGAACATCTTTAACCCCGCAAGAGAGGTGGAGGTATGCATCAACTCAAGGAGGTACATATGCTGTCTGCCAAGATAGATCTACTGATGAAGAGGCTTGAAGACTGAGCCAATGTAAAGCAAGAAGTCATGCACATTTATGACTCGCGCATGACATGTGAAGAATGTGGAAACACTGGGCATTCAAGGAACAACTGTCCCAAAACCCAAGAGGATGTGAATTGCATCAATAACAACAACTATCATCCTCAACAGAATCAAGGGTGGAATCAGCAACAGAGTCCAAACTACCAAGGTAACTATCAAGGTAATAATTTCAATAATTTCAATAACCAACCATCTTTGAAAGATTTAGTATTTGGTCAAGCTAAAATTATGGAGGGTTTATCTAGAAAGCTAGCTTCCAATGATAAAATCTTAGAAAATATAAATAATAGAATGGATAGCTTCTCCTTAGCTATTAAAAATACCATATCTCTAATAAAATGAAAGAATCACAAATAGCTCAATTGGCAGCCGTTGTTCCTTCTACTGACAAAGGTAAGATTCTGGGGCAACCAGAAGACCCCAAAACTATAAATCTGGTCGATATTCGCAATGCAGGATTCTATAGAGAACCATCGATTGGAGGATGGTGAGATGACTCATCGCCCATCAAGAAAGGTGATCTAGGAAGACCTGTCACCCCCATAGCTATTGGACCTCATGTGTTTAAGAAGTTGTTCGCGATTTTGGAGCAAGTTTTAATATTATGCCAAAGGTAATTTATGAGAAAATTCATGGAGATCCTTTGTTATATACAACCATGCGTTTGCAGCTTGCAGATCAATCACTCTACTACCCCAAGAGAATTCTTGAAGATATCTATGTATGAGTTAGATGCTCATACGTACCCATAGCTTCGTGGTTTTGGACATAGGTGGAGATATTAGGGCGCCCATTATCTTGGATCGACCTTTCCTAAGCACCGCAAAAGTCATCATCAACGTGGACAGTGCCAAAATCTGCTTCACTATTAATGATAGAAAGGAGAAATTTACTTTCAAGAATCATATATTGCATTCTCCTAGTCATCCACAAATTCAAGCTCTGCCTGAGGATACAATAGTAAGCAAGAAGAAAAACAACCGAAGAAGGAAGAATTGGGCCAGGCAGCCAAGAGAAGAATTAGTCAAGATGATCAACACACTTTGATTGGAGTACGACCACCTCCTCGCTTCAAGATTCCTTACCAAGAAGGAAGATCCTGGCGTATCGATGATCGAGTGTACAATTGGACAAAAAAACTTCCACAACGCCTTCTGTGATCTTGGATCGGGTGTCAACACAATGTCTAAGGTAACTTATGATTATTTGTTTGGTGAACCTTTGTTTCGTATATATATGCAATTACAGATGGCGGACCAAACAATTCGATTTCTAGAGCGAATAGCAAAAGATATCATGGTTAAAATACAAGATTATTATGTCCCTATCGACTTCATGATTCTTAACATGGGAGAAGAAGAAGATGTACCTATCATCCTTTGAAGACCGTTCCTCAATACTACCAACACGATCATCTATGTCGGATCAGGACAAATTCACTTCCAATTCCTAGGACAAAGGGTACGATGATATTTCAATAGTTATACAACTTATGAACAGCTAATGAAGATCTATCCCAAGAGAAGACATCAATCATCCCAACGCTGAAGGAATCAACTCCCAAATAATGACGATGAAGGAGAAGTTGACAATGACGAACCTGCTACACCGAAGTCAAATTCATAACCGAAAAAGGTCTAGAAAGAAAAGGTGGCATCATCATTAGAGTCACCATCACAGGAGGTGCACCCATTGTCGGTGTTTTGAATAAACACCAACTAGTAAATTTATATTTGTTGCGCGTTAGGCCTGGATGGTGTACTAAATGACACAAGGTTTATACTAGTTTGGACAGAATGTCCCTATGTCCAGTCTATTACTGCTTGTGTTATTAGCACCGAGAAAGGTTTGTAGTAGGGGGTACAAATGGTCAAGAGAGGGATAGGTCCCAAGTCTCTGATGGAAGGGTCGAAAGGATGCCAAGAGCTTGGTTGCTGTTTGGCTATTTATGTGATGTGTTATGTGTGAAATCAATCTGTCCCCTTAGTGGGGGCGCCTTGCACCCCCTTTTATAGACCAAGGGGGAGCAGGGATTACAGATGGAAGAAAGAGAAAAAAAACAGAGGTAGAGAGAGTCCTTCGAAGGTGTCGGGTCTTCCTTTTCCCTTGAGCCTGTCCTGCTACCATGACAGACCATGCCAGGGATAACACGTTCACTGATCCTGATAGGGCCATGCCCTGTCTTTGATTGGCTAGTGGTCGCATCCCATCCTACTTCGGTAGATGATGTGACATGTCAGGGTATCGAGCCATGAACCTATGGGGAGCAGATGGGGAAGTGACCATACGTTTGTTACTTTTGATGATGTGAGTTCCCTCCTAGACTATAGTGGTTGTCATATGCTAGTGTTAGGATCCATGCCTGAGGGCTGATGGTGGCACCCACAACACTATAAGACAAAGGTTGGTGCCTACAACACTATCCGAGCTTTGTCATGCTTGGAAGGGCTAAAAGCGTCCATCCCGTCGTATCCTAACGGTACCTTCCTGCAGGCGGGCAGGGCATGGTCCTCGGTACTATGGTTGACTCAAATGTCCTATCTCACCCTGTGCTCTTCATTATGAAGGAGTAGGGTGCAGTTGTCGGGCGAGGTGGAGCCAGCACTGGAACATCGGGCGAGGCGGAGCTTGCCCTAGGATGTCGGGTAAGGCAGAGCTAGCCCTCAGCCATCGGGTGAGGCGGGGCCAGCCCTCAAACGTCGGGCAAGGCAGAGCCAGTCCTTAGACATTGGGTGAGGCAAAGTCCAGCCCTCAGCCATTGGGCGAGGCGGAGCCAGCCCTCAACCGTTGGGTGAGGTGGAGCCAGCCCTCAGACGTCGGGCGAGGCCAAGTCCAGCCCTTGGGGGTCAAGTGAGGTGGAGCCAAACCTCGGCGATTGGGCGAGGCGGAGCCAGCCCTTAGACATCGGGCGAGGCGGACTCTAGCCCTCGGGGGTCGGGCGAGGCAGAGCCAACCCTATAGGGCTAGGCGAGGCATAGCCAACCTTTGGCTGTATGGGCAAGAAGTGTAGTTGCATTCTTGCCTATTTGGAAGCATCAGCGTTTCTTGGTTATTAGCTCCACCTCATTGGGTACCCTAGTATTAGGTCCCCGATAGTAGCCCCTGAGCCCCTAGGTGATTCGGATAGAATCACCCAGGGGTGATTTCACTTCCTAGAGGGTGCATGCGAGCGCACCCAATGGGTGTAGCCCTCGAGCCCCTGGGTGATTCAGATAGAATCACCTAGGGGGTATTTTGATTCGCTAGAGGGTGCGCGCGAGCACACCTAACGGGTGTAGCCCCCGAGCCCCTGGGTGATTCGGATAGAATCGCTCGGGGGGTATTTTGGACCCTTCGTGGGTATGGTTGTGAGATTTGGTGTTTTTGACAACTGGATAGTTTAAAGGGAACCCCGGTATCCTATTTGTGGGGATTCATCTAGGATCAGCCCGGTTGAGACTCGATTGTGGATCGAGACTCCTTTGAGGCTCGTGCGCCTAAGTTTTGGACACTCGTGGGCCCATCCCTCATTGGGATAGCTGTCAAAACTATTGGGCCAAACCTCAAACTCCTAGGCCTAGGTGGGCCAAAGAAATGCTTCTTAACCCATATTCCCTCTATGGGAAAAGAGTCCTAGTCTACCTAGGATGGCGAAACATCTAGTGCGACTTTGGTGGGAAGGATAGGCATTGCGGGCGCAAATCCTGTGACATGACATGGTGATGTATCATGGCAGGCACAAAGATCTTGGAGGACGGTTGGCCTTCTCACATCTGTCGCCCCTATAAAACCATGGGGTTCGCCCCTAGGGTTCCATACTTTGCCTCCTCGCCCTTGCATCTACAACCTCCGCCACCAATTGCCTGAGTCCTCCCGCACCCGCATCGTAGCCGCCATCAAGCTCGCGTCCACCCCCTCCCAATCATTCAATGGAGCCATGGTGTAGATCCAACATCACCCCTCAGCGCCAGGAGGGCCTCGTTCATCATAGCCTCCTTTGCCCGCTGACCACCGCCGAGGAGTGACGGCTGCCCGATAATGAGGACGTGCCATCGCCGCCCGAAGGCTACATGGTATCCTTCGCTCGCTTTCATGAGCAGGGATTCACCATCCCTTCCCACAAGTTCCTTCGGGGGTTGTTGCATTACTATAAGGTGGAGTTGCAGCACCTCACTCCCAATGGGGTCCAGCACATTGCGGCGTTTGTCGCCCTGTGTGAGGGGTTCTTAGGGATTAGTCCCCACTTTGACCTATGGCGGTATTTCTTTGCCGTTAACCTCTTGAAGAAGAGGGAGAAGAGGCAAGAGCTGAGCATGCCAGTGGGATGTGTCGGCATTCATCTACATAACAGCTGGGTAAACGAATACCCATTGATGCGTCTGTCGACCTCCAACAAGGGGTGGCATTCGCATTGGTTTTACATCAAGGACGATGCAGCCGCCCCCTTGCCAGCGTTCTCCAGGTGCAATATCAAAGAGGTCCTAGAGCCATGGAAGTGGGGTGTACCGGATAAAGACAAGAAGAAAATCTAGGACCATCTCATCGGTATCCGAATTCTAAAGGAGAGGCACATGAAGGGGTCGAGGATCATCGGCGCCTACCATACACGGAGGGTGGCACCACTGATGAGTCACACGCTTCCCCTATACCTAATGGCACCTAGAGCATCACTCGTTGGGATAGTGCTTGCCGATGAAGCACTCCCCCCTCTGAAGTGGCGCAGTGCATCAAGGAGGCGATGGAGCCTTTGAAGGACGACGCTGGTGTCGTCCTTGATTTCGTGTATCTGGTGTCGGGGCACCCTCCAATGCGGCCAAAGCTGGGGTACATTGACTTCGTAAGTTCTCTTTCCCTGTGTCTCCTTTTTCTTTAATTTGAACTTCTGACCCCTTGATGCTAACATTGGGATAGCGGGACCAGCCGAAGAGGCTTCTCTTTATAGATAGCCTGGCTCCACTACCAAAGGACCCGCTCATGGTGATGGTGAATCATACCATGGCTGAGTGGGAGAGGAAGACGAAGGACTTTAAGAGGAAGAAGCAGCTACAGAAGTAGCAGGCATAGGAGCGAGGTGAAGAAACAGATAGTGATGATGACAATGATGATGATGAGGAAGATGACGAGGTAGTGGCAGACATCAAGTGGGGTGACCTAGGAGGCGAGGACGCGCTGACTGGTGCCCACTTGTCAATGCAGGGACCCTTCCCATTCCATGCAAGGGAAGGTGAGGCCGTGAGGCCAGAGGAGGAGGTGGGCTGGACCGTCGGCCCATGCTTAGCACCATTAGGGGTGGGTGGATCTACCATAGTGCCCGAGGTGCTGGTGGGAGCGGGCGGACCCATTGTCGCGCCCCAAGAGCCAGAGGGGGAGGGTAGATCCACCACTGTGCCCGCGGTGCCGAGAGAGGGGGTGGCTCCATCACTGCACCCCCAGATATGAGGGAGGCGAGCCCCTTAGTCCAGGAGTAGGGGATGGGCTCAAAACAGTCCCGCCCCGATGAGGGGGAGCAGGGAACTAGGGGTTCATCCCCCAAAACGTCTCCACTGCCCAACAGCGCCGATGTAAATTGACCATTCCTCTATTTTTCTCTATTTTTCATAGTGACTCATGCCTTTTGTTTTCTTCTGCAGCATCGGGAGACTGGTCAGACGGGGTACTTCCATAGCACTGGTGCCTAAGAAATCCCTCACCCTTTAGGCAAGGCAGGGGCCACCGCCTGATGTCGCACCTATTTCAGGCGGGTGCGGAGCCTGCGTCAGAGCCTTGTTGGTCGGTCTGGTGCCACTCGTGGTGGTGCTTGTGCCCTCGGTGGGTCAAGCTATTGGCAAGGCTGAGGAGGCACCCGCGGAGGTTGCCGCTCAACTGGTGATGGAAGTGATGCCACTGCCGATGTCGGGCCGGGCGGAGCTGTCGGCCGCACCCGTTGCATCGACCGCGGTGGGCGTGGCGCAGCCGGACAAGGTCCCACCGACAGAGGAGGAGGTGATGGTGGCTCCGGTGGCTGGGTTGCAGCCAGAAGCCAGGGTGGCAGCGCCCGAGGTAGCGGCGAGTGTTGTGCCACCGATGGCCCTAGAGACTACG
Source organism: Miscanthus floridulus (assembly GCF_019320115.1). Classification (NCBI taxonomy): domain Eukaryota; kingdom Viridiplantae; phylum Streptophyta; class Magnoliopsida; order Poales; family Poaceae; genus Miscanthus; species Miscanthus floridulus. The sequence continues at coordinate 47,797,963 of NC_089598.1, read as the reverse complement.
CCTGCCATGGGCGGGATGGATGAGGTCATAGCCAAGGGACCCACGGACACCGTGGCGGTTGTTGAGGAGACCGATAGGGAGTTGTCCCTAGCCCTGCCATTAGAGGACCGCCACTCGCCTGCATGGGATGAGCCCCTATTCTGGTGGATGAGTCTATGGGACCCATCATTAGAACTCTTCACCCTCGATGATGCCGCCAAGGGCATGGAGCGGGAGAAGCTCCGCGAGGGGTTCATGGCTGCGCTGGAGGCTCTGAACCAAGCCAGTGGCATCCTTCAAGACATCAACATTCCCACCAGCTAGGTATTCACTTGGTCGTGCCTCCTGATTTCTTTTTCCTTCATCTATTTCTATTTTCTGACCACCGTCTTCTTTCAGTCACTTATTGCCTGCAGCCGGGAGAAATCCTGGTTCCTCCTTGAGAACAAGGAGGATTAGGATCGCCTCATCAATGAGGCATGGCTGCACAGGGATGTGACCGCCTAGCTCCACCAAAGGGTGGATGAGCTGATTCCCCTTGTCTCAAAGGTGGACAATCTTCGACGACGGGAGGCTAAGGCCCGCCGGGATGCGGATCACGCCGAGAAGACTTTTGATGAACTATCGGAGAGGGCATGGTGGGATCAGGAGGAGGCCACCAGAGTGTGGAAGGAGTTGGACGAGCTGCTCTAGTAGGACACCAAGGCTTGCCAGCGGATCATTGACATTTTGGATGAGGCTGAGAAGGAGCGAGATCTCAAGCTGGTAGCCGAGGAGAGGTCTGTGGCCCTGGAGCAGAGGGCAAAACTAGACGCCAAGACGGCCGCCCGGCTGCGCTCGGAGTGAGATGAGCTATGCCATACTATGGAGAGGTTCCACTTGGAGCATGGCGCAGCCTATGGGGAGCGTGACCGGGCCGTCCGAGAGCGTGATGAGGCGCAACAGAGGATCTGCTCCCTCTAGGGCGAGCTATCCCTATCCACTTCTGAGCGGGGTCGGGCAAGGCCACTGGAGCTCATCTTAGTTTTTCTCCCCTGGCTCTATTTGACGCAAGGCGGCCTCGAGCCCTTTGCGGGCTGGCCTTTGAACCTCAGTCCATTGCCGCTCATATCGAATGAGGCGACTACCGCTTCGTGACATGATACGAAGCATTGAGATGCAGCAATTGCATATGCAACGTTTGGATGTATGGGATTAATGTACGATTTAAGTGAAACGAAAGTGGGGGTCAGTAATGTTACCTTTGTGGCATGAGCGATGAGAAGCTCTTACCAGACATGTCCGTGTGGGGTTTGGGTCCAACATTTGCGATGGGGCCGGCGTGACCTGCACGAGCATCGCAATTTTTCATTTCTATCTCTCAGCGGTGATTTGAGCCGTTCGATTGACTTAGGTGACCTAACAGCTTCTCCTTGAAGAAGATTCTGCAGGTGGACCCCTCCAAACCCTTCTTGAGAAGGCAGATGCTAAGGCATGGGGTGCGGGGAATTGTGAATTCAATTATGTCGGAGAAGAAACACCGTAGCCGCTGGGGCGTAGGGTCTAGTGGTTTGTCTAGTTTTACTCAAAGTTTTACACCCGCACACCGTGCTTCTAGTTTTTTAATGTAAGGAGGGGTTGGATGAAGAGGATGTCTAAACAAGTAGATACTCTCGGTAGCCCCCAAGCGATGTCCGTGCCCCTACCGTTGATGGGGTTGGAGGCTCGGTAGTAGAATTGACACGCAAAGTAAGTAAACAAAGGTGCTTATCTTTCGGCGATCGTTTGTTCGGCGTTCACCTAGGCCATTTGATTGACCCAGGAGACCCATTGGGCTCCCCTTGATGGGGTTCCATCGCTAGGTCCTTCTAGGTCCAGCCTAGGGAAGCAGAGAGTCGCCTATATGCAGGTGCGCCTTGTTTCTCACACCCAACGTGCAGTAGTGGTGGGCCATACCTAGGCCATGCCCCGTTTGACCTGGCGCCATTTCATTGAGCAGAGCACATCCCGTTGGTCCAGACGTGTCCCATCAAATTCCCGTCAGCGTCGATTTCCCATCTGCATTGAATAGGGGAAGGGAGAGGTTTTTTGTCCCTACCTTTTGCCTTTCTTTAGCTGCTACATCTCCTCTTTAAATAGGGGAGGGAGGGGGTTCTCGTCCCCATTCCTTCACCTATTCTTGAGCTGCTACCTCCTCTCCTTCCTTTTCATCGAATGTGTTCGTGCATCGTAGCGGTTCCAAAGTGAGAGAGGGTAATGCCAAGGAGAGAAAAACTCATAGATCCACTCATGAATCCAGAGGGCAATGTCAAGCTGGAGGTCATCCAACATAGATGAGATGGAGTCGGCCACCTTTGTTGAGAAGGGGCCACTTCCGCCGAAGGAGGAGGTGCACTAGAGGGTGCTGAGCGTCGTCGACTTTGTCATCGTCCGTGAGGCCTTTGTTAGGATGGATCCGCATGGGGGCCTCCTCTGGTGAGTCTTCTTTGGACGAGCCTTATTGGTGGGGAAGCCGTGTAGGACTACGTCGATGGGGGGTTTCACCCTTGCAGCCGCTTAGATCAGCCAGTTCATGAAGCTTGATGAGATGTCAGAGACATCCATCAGCCATGGCGGTCTTTCTTGGGTGGGGAGCGCCCCCTGTCCAGGTGCCATTGTTAGGGTTGCATCTGATCATGATGGCATTGTCCCTAGATGCCCCGGCGAAGGAGCCACGGTAATCAGCGTGGTGCTTGATGTTGTAGACGATGGCACCCTCAGGGATCCTATGGAGCGGTAGGACGTTGTTGATGGAGAGCATGGCGCGTCGACCATAGTAGTACTTAGAGTACATCTGGTTAGAAAGTGTAATTGTTTAAGTTGTGGGGGGAGCCCCGTGGGAACAGTCTTTTGTATTCATGAATACATCAGTCCCTTTTTGTGATGAAATCACTTTGTAACTGATGAGTTTGTGCAAAAAATGAACAAGTTCTTAAATTTCATCACGGCAAACAGCTTTTCAGCTCTTCTCCCTCTTTTTGTGAAAGAGGTTCAATGCCTTCCGACCCTTCCCGTAGTTTAAGGTCGCAAAAAATTTAGAGTGTGGGTGAGCCAATTCTGATCACATTGGTGAGCAAGGAGACCATACCCACTGGGGCATGGGTTTCCCACAGTCCTACCAGTTATACTCAGATTTGGTTCCCAAAATCCTAGCCCTTAGGACTTACCATGAGAAAAGAGGGAAGACACAGAGGATGTTTCCAAGATAACACAGAGAGTGTTTGCAAGATAAACGTACTTATATTAGCCCCCGAGTGAGGTCCAACCCCTCGCATTTGCTAGGGTTGGATGTCATGAAAGATCAGGGATTTTGATGACAAAACTAATAAGAGAAAGTATGCATTTATTTAGGGATAAAAATGACATAGCTGCTCAATGTTCTAGGCGTTGGTGAAGACCTTGTTGTCGATGGTTTTCAACTTGTAGGCACCTGGTCGAAGTACTTCTGTGATGACGTATGGCGCCTCCCAGGGCAGGGAGAGCTTGTGGTGGTCCTTGTCGCTCTGCACGAGGTGGAGAACCAGATCCCCGATGCTGAAGGCTTGGTCCCACACCCATCAGTTGTGGCATCGTCGTAGTGCCTTGGCCGAACAGAGGAGGGCGATGTCACGAGCTTCGTCTAGTTGGTCCATGGTGTTTTCGTGGGATGCCTCAACTCCCTGTTCATCGTATGCTCTGATTCTTGGTGCTCCATAGTCGAGGTTGGCTGGGAGGATGGCCTCAGAACCATAGACCATGAAGAAAGGTGTGTAGCTAGTGGCTCGACTAGGAGTTGTCCTTAGGCTCCAGAGTACCACGGGGAGCTCAGTGACCCACCATGCACCAAACTTGTTCAATCGGTTGAAGATCCTGGGCTTGAGGCCCTGTAGGAGCATGTCATTTGCGCACTCGACCTGCCCATTCATTCGGGGGTGCGCGATGGTGGCCCAATCAACTCAGATGTGGTGTTCATCATAGAATCAGAGGAATTTCCTATCGGTGAACTATGTGTCATTGTCCGTGATGATGGAGTTCAGTACTCCAAAGTGATGGATGATGTCGAGGAAGAATAGCACGGCTTGCTCAGATTTGATCACGGAGATCGACTGAGCTTTGATCCATTTTGTGAACTTATCTATGGTGATAAGCAAGTGGGTGTATCCTTCGGGTGCCTTTTTGAGAGGCCCAACCAGATTGAGCCCCTAGACCACGAAAGGCCACATGATGCGAATCATCTAGAGTGCCTAGACTAGGAGGTGAGTTTGTCGAGCATAGTACTGACACCCTTCGTAGGTGTGTATGATCTGCTCGGTGTCAGCTACTACAGTGGGCCAGTAGAAGCCTTGTCGGAATGCGTTCCCAAATAAGGTTCTAGGCGCGGCATGGTGACCGTAGATCCCACCGTGGATATCGCTCAGCAAATGCTTCCCCTGTTCAATGGGGATACAGAGCTACAGGATCCTAGTGTGGCTTCATTTGTAGAGTTCGCCCACTACAAGAACGAAGGACTTGGCGTGACGTGAGAGCCATCGGGCTTCCGTCTTGTCCATCGGCAGCATGTCATGGAAGAGGTAGTCAAGGTAGAGTGTTCTCTAGTCATCTAGAGGGTTGGGCTCTATCGTTGGATCCTCTTCAAGCTCCATGACCTCAAGGCCGGACGAAGCCATCGGTTGGTTAGCCCCCGAGGCTGGATCAGATGGACCATCGTCGGCCCATTCCCATCCTTCGTAGCGTACCGAGGGCTTGTGTTGGTCGCTGGCAAAGACACCCGTTGGCACCTGTTCTCGGCCGAATGCCACTTTTGCAAGCGAGTTGGCCACCTTGTTGAGGCGCCTTGGGATGTGATTGAGTTTGAGGTCATCGAATTTGTCCTCCAACCATCGAACTTCTTGGTAGTACGTAGCCATCTTGGCATCGTGATAGCTCGACTCCTTCATGACTTGGTTGACGACCAGCTAGGAGTCGCCCCAGATGTCGAGGCATCGAATACCCAACTTGATGGCGATGCGTAGGCCGTTGATGAGCACTTTATACTCAGCCACATTATTCGATGAGGGGAAATGGAGACGAACCATGTACCTCATGCAAACCCTGAGGGGTGATACGAAGACTAGCCCTATGCCAGCTCCCTTCTTCATCAGTCATCTATCGAAGTACATCATCTAGTACTCTTGATCGACGACTGCCGGTGGTGTTTGGACCTCAGTCCATTCTGTGATGAAGTCAGCCAACACCTAGGACTTGATCGCCATTCGAGAGGCATATGTGATGCCTTGATCCATCAACTCGAGCGCCCACTTTGCGGTTCTTCCCATGGCATCCTGGCTCTGGACGACCTCGTCGAGGGGGAACGACATCACAACTGTCATGGTGTGTGATTCAAAGTAGTGGCATAGCTTCCTCTTGGTAATGAGGACGGCATATAGGAGCTTCTGGATTTGGGAGTAGCGGGTCTTGGAGTCAGATAGTACCTCGCTGATGAAGTACATAGGGTGCTGTACCTTGAGGGCATGCCCCTCTTCTTCTCGCTCCACTACTAGGACAGCGCTGATCACTTGCATGGTGGCCGCTATGTACAGCAGAAGGGATTCTCCATCGGTCGGAGGAACCAAGATCGGGGCCCTCGTTAGGAGCAGTTTGACCATGTCAAGTGCCACCTGGGCCTCGGATGTCCACTCAAAGCGGTCGGCTTTCTTCAAGAGTCGATAAAGGGGGAGACCTCATTTGCTGAGGCGCGAGATGAATCGGCTGAGTGTGGCGAGGCACCCTGTGATTCACTGAACCCCCTTTATGTTCTAAATAGGGCCCATCCTTGTGATGGCTAAGATTTTCTCCAGGTTGGCTTTGATGCCACGTCCAGAGACGATGAAGCCGAGCAGCATGCCCCTCGAGACCCTAAAAACACATTTCTTGGGATTGAGTTTGATGCCATTCGCTCAGAGTTTTGCAAAGGTTTGCTCAAGATTAGCAATGTGGTGGTTAGCCCATTTGGACTTAACCACGATGTTGTCAACGTAAGCCTCCACGGTCCGCTCAATGAGGTCCCCGAAGCATTTGAGCATACAGCACTGGTACGTAGCCCCAGCATTCTTTAGACTTAACGGCATTAAGATGTAGCAGAATTATCCAAAGGGGGTGATGAAAGATGTCATGAGCTGGTCAGACTCTTTCATCGTGATTTGATGGTAGCCGGAGTATGTATCAAGAAAGCAAAGGGTTTCGCACCCCGAGGTAGAGTCGACTATTTGGTCTATGCGTGGTAAAGGAAATGTATCCTTTGGGCATGCCTTATTGAGATCCATATAGTCAACACACATCCCCTATTTCTCACTCTTCTTTCATACAAGAATGGGATTAGCTAACCACTTTGGGTGGTATACTTCCTTGATGAATCCGACAACTAATAGTTTTGCTATCTCTTCACCAATGGCCCTATGTTTCTCCTTGTCGAAGAGACGCATGCGTTGCTTCACCGGCTTGGAGCCTGGGTGGATCTTCAAGGTATGCTTGGTGACCTCCCTCGAAATGGCTGGCATATCCGAGGGTTTCCACGCAAAGATGTCTTTGTTGCCGTGGAGGAAGTCAACGAGCGTGCTTTCCTATTCGGAGGAAAGCGTGGTACCAATGAGCACCGTTTTACCCTCGGTGCTCTTGAGGTCTATGAGGACGTATTTAGAGCCCTCGGTCGACTCGAACGACCTAGTCAACTTCTTGGCATCGGGCGCCTCTTTGGTGACCTCCTCCATGAGGGTGGCGAGTTCTCCAGAGGCGATGATTGCTATGGCATGGCCACAGCACTCAACCTCGCACTCATAGGACCGCTAGAAGGAGGTGCCGACAGTGATGACCCCATGGAGGCCTGGCATTTTAGCTTGAGATATGTATAGCTAGGGATGGCCATGAACTTTGCATAGTATGGACATCCCAGGATGGCGTGGAAAGTTCTGGGGAACCCAACCACCTCGAAGGTGAGGATCTCAGTCCTATAATTAAACTGATCCCCGAAGGTGATGGGTAGATCGATCTGCCCAAGTGGCATTACCTGCTTCCTGGGCACAATGCCATGGAAAGGTGCTCGGGTTGGGTAGAGGTGTGTCCGGTCGATGCCCATCTCATCGAGCGTCTTTGCGTACATGATGTTGAGGCCGCTGCCCCCATCCATCAGTACTTTGGTGAGTCGCTTTGGGTCGACGATCGGGTCAACCATGATCGGATATCTCCTTAGGTGTGGGATGCTATCCGGATGGTTGGCCTGATCAAAGGTTATGGCGGACTCTGACCACCGAAGGAAGGCAGGCATGGCTGGTTCGGTCGTATAGACCTCATGGTGTGTGACCTTCTAACGCCATTTAGAGTCATAGGCTACTGATCCTCTGAAGATCATAAGGCAATCATCTGGCATCAGAAAGCCATCGTCCTTCTCCTCGGTGTCATCTACAGTGGGGACAGGGTCCTTTCCCTGCTCCCCTTTGTTGGAGCCTCCAGACAAGAACCACCGCTGAAGCGACCTAATTTCCACGAAGGGAAATCCACAGAGTCGAAGTGTAATAAGACCATTGCAGATCATATTACCCAAATTCTAGTCGAATATCACATCCATACAATGTAATATCAGAGTACAAATAGTGCAGAATTACATAAAATTATTACATCGCCGCATTGGTGGAATCAAAAGTAGCATTCATTTAGAACAGCTTGAAGATAAGATCACCAAACTCGAGCGTAGGAATGAACCCCTCAACCGTCAAACTCTTCAGAGCTATACTCCTCAGTAGAACATGTGTGCCAAAATTTATCAGTACAATTTGTACTGGCCACTCCCACCCTATGAGCATTGCTTTGTGGAAATTGGATGCAAGTTGGATATAATCAAAAGGAACCTATAAGGCTGGGGATTCCTATGTTTTAGCATATCAAGTATATAATAGTATAGTCAAGTTTTAACACCATTCCCATACACATTCCACCCCATTCCCGTCCAGAGCTAGGTTTTGATCCAGGGATCGATATACCACCATCTCCATATCATCACCATACCATGTCGACAGGCCAACTCCCTCTCGGCACTGTCTCAAGGCCCGTAGCCCCTGGCTACGTCTGACACTCTCTCATAGGGGTAGAAGAGAAGGACTCATCTCATTATCTAGTTTAAGCGAAACCCAGGAAAGGTCCATAGCCAACAAGTCGGCATATGTATCGATTGATCAACCAAACACTCTACAGAGGTTTTACATAACCACAAGATCTGCCTTCTTCGCTGACCATCGTCAACTGGGCTGATTCCGGCTACTTGCTAGCCTATGATAATGCCACTCTACCATTCAGCCCTGGTACACCCCAAGTCCAGTCTAGGGCGGCTGAAACTGTGAGTCATGAGCTAGGTCCATAAGGTCTCCATGAAGTCTCGGAAGGGTGTGGGGGGAATCCTCCGCGCCCTGTACCTCCTTACACTGTCCGCTATCAACCTAGTAGTAGTGGCAATATCCTACCAAGTAGTTCGGCCATCCCGCACCATATAGGGCGAGTGGTATGTAAGGCTTCCTGGTGAATCTGAGTACTAGTAAGTCCTTAGGGATGACCAAGCCAGAATGTCTTCATCAGGGTTTCCATTTACCGTGCCACCACAGCACCTCCACCCTAGACTCCTCCCATCATAGGTTCACACCTAGGGCCACCTCATATCACCATTTACCCACCACAGGTATCCATTTTCCAGGGGTGCCCAGGTAGCACCCCACGGCAAGACTTGCCCCAGGCTCGTCGTATACTCCAACTTGGTCGACACAACCCTTACCCTCCACGCACCCAAGTCACACATGCAGCACTCTCCCCAAGGTCCAGATAACACTAGTCTCCACCACGCATCAATGTAGTACAAGCATAGTAGAAGTATAAGCAATGAAATATAGCAGCAAGCGTGTGTCTAGCCTAATAGTTAACAATAAAGTAAAGCAATAGCAGCTCTATATTAGCCATGCGTAATAGGTGCTACGAGGTTGGCTGGGATGTGGCACCTTTAGTGAAGTCATCTCTATACTACTCACGGTACTCTCGGTCCTCGTCCGTCTAGTTCTCCTCCGAGTCTGCAAACGATCGCATTATAGTCGCGTTAGCGACGTCTATAGAATAGCACAAAAAGCAATGAAAATTCAACAGAGCCAAATGCACTCAAACATGGGTTCATTGCGTAGAGCTTGATTTTAGATGAATTTTTGTCCTGGTCTTGTATTTTTCTGAGTTCGTATGAATTAGTTATGAATTTCCGAAGTTTCAATCATTTCTGAAAATGGGAAAAGGCTGAATTAATATTGTGCTGACACGTGTCTCATTCCTGTTGGTCCACGTGGCATGCTGACATCAGTATGATGTCATCATGACATCATCGTCTTGGTCCTGGTACTGACAGGCGAGGTCCTACTGATGTCATCATGACGTCATCTACGTCATCAGCTACTGACAGGTGGGACCAGGGGCTCTTGGGTCACTGACATGTGGGTTCGGTCTAAGTCAACGTCAAGTCAACGGGCGAGTCAACGGTCAATGTTGACCGGTCAATGGTCAATACAGGCCAAGCTTTGACTGGGCTGGTTGGGCCTGGATTTAGGCCAGGTTTGGCCCACCACGTGGCGCGCGCTGGTACGGCCACATCGTCTTATTGGGCCACTAATGGGCCATGATCCACAGGCACAGGTGAGGCGCGGTTCATGCTGAACCCACCTGCATTGGTCCATAGACCGTAGAGCCGATCTATGAAGGACTAGGTCCACTTACTCCTTCCTAGGGTTTGGTTCACGTGCATGACGTGGTGTGGTCAGAGCTCGATGGAGTTGCTCAGGATGTGGTCGACGTGGTCGTGGTCGGTGTTCGACGGAGCTACTCGGGACGTGGTCGATGTGGTCGTGGTCAGAGCTCGGTGGAGCTACTCGGGACGTAGTCAATGTGGTCGTGGTCGGAGCTCGGCGGAGCTACTTGGGACATGGTCGACGTGGTGAAAATCCCCTTTCTCTTCCCCGACGGGGCTCCCACCGGCGGTGAGGTCACCGGTGAGCACCCGCGGCGACGCTAGCGTCCGATTAGGGTAGGCAATAGATTCCCCATGTCATGGCGACTGTGACAGTGGGGTTGGGGCGACAGCTAGGGCTTCCTAGGGCTCTGGCTATGGTGAACGGCGGCATGGGTTCGTCGGCGTGCATGGACAGGGTTGTAGTGGTAGCGAGAGCCCAGTTGGAGGAGCGTGTGAGCTCCATGGTGCTTCTACGGCCATGGTGGGTGTGTTGAAGGAGCTCCTGGTGCTCCCAGTGGCTCCGGCCATGGTGGTGGGGGCAAAGCAGAGGCGGTGGCGCTCCGACGAGGTGCGATGCGGCAACACAAAGCTCCGGTGGGCTTCCTCCTCGGCTAAGGTGAACGCGGTGTGACTCTCATCATGGCAGAGCTAGTCGGGGTGTCAACGTTGCCTTTACCGCAACGTAGAAGATGCGGTGGTCTCACCATGGTTGTACTCTCGCCATGGTGAGCGTGCCCGTGCATGTGCACTCCTGCTCCGATGTACAACTTCATGGCTGGGGTCCTCCATTTGGCTGATGGCAGCGCACATGGCGCATCTTGGGTCTTGGCAAGCGTGGCCATGGCGGTCTTCCTAGTTAGCCAGTTGGGCTAGGCCGAAGCTCAAAGCTTCAGCAAGGTTTCGATCATGGCGGTGCACATTCCATTTGGCTAGGGAGGTGGTCTTAGCAAGATGGCTCACCGCGGGGAGCTCGAAGGCGATGGTGGTGGTGTGGTGGCAAGGCGAGGCTGTGATGAGGCGATGCAGTGCCATGCCGAGCAGCTTTCATCGCTGTAGTTGATCGAGGTGGTGCTCCTTGCTCTGGCGAGGTCCTCCCCGCAGCGGCTTCCTTCTCCTCCTTGCTTCTCCCTCCTCCCTCTCTCTTGGCTTGACATTGTGTGGTGCTGTGCCATCAGCGGCGGCGGCAAACAGTCTAAGGGTTAGGGCTCAGGACATTAGCTTTTATAGCCGAGCTCCAAGGGCTCCAATGGTGGACGGTGATCGGGCGATGGTGATGCGTGCGGCGCATCCGATGGCTCGCGTGTGATAGCGTAAGCGCGGCGCAAGGGGGAACAGGGTCATGCGATGTGTGTGACTCTGGGCCCGTGCCTGCTCTGTGGTCGGGGCTCGGTCGGGAGGAGAGGCTGGTGTGGGGAGGAAGAAGACCCTGTTGCTGGGGTGGCTGACGCGTGGGGTCTGGTTGGTAGCTTGTCCTGTTGTGGCGGCGTGCGGTGCGTGATGGCTGACGGGCGGGTCTGGCTAGTCAGCGGCTTGTGTGCGCGTGGGCGGCAGGGTGTTGCTGGGCTAGCTTCATGGGCCACGTGTGCGAGTGGGAGGGTAGGCAGGCTGGCTAGCTGGGCCGGTCGAGGCAGGCTAGGATGCTGCTGTTCCCTCTTCTTTCCTATTTCCTTTTCTTTTTCTTATTCTTTTTCTATTTTGTTCTCCTTTTATTAATCAACACATAAACCCAAATAAAATCCAAATCACTATGTTGAATATAATGCAACTTGATGTATGCTATGTGGTAAAATAAATTCAAGGTGATGAGGTGAGATACCCCCTTAGCATAACATAGTAAGGCAACTACAAAATAGAAAAAGAATCTCGTCCCCGAGATTAAAGCATAACGTACCCTCCGAAGAGATAAGGATATTGTAGCCGGAGGTCAGGCTCTTTCTCCCATGTTGCTTCTCTCTCAGTGTGATTGCTCCATTGGATCTTGCACATAGGAATAGTTTTGCTTCGGGTCTCTTTGGTATCTCTACCCAGAATTCTGATAGGATGCTCTTTATACTCAAGAGTATCTTGAATGTCAAGTGTATCAGTTGGAACTACTTCATCGGGTACTCTCAAACACTTGCGTAGCTGTGAGACATGGAATACGGGATGTACACCCACCAATTCCTCAAGTAGCTCAAGTTGGTAAGCGAGTTTTCCAATCCTCTTGCGGATCTTGTATGGCCCAACAAATCTAGGGGCAAGCTTGCCTTTCACATGGAATCTGACGGTTCCACATAGCGGGGATACCTTGAGATAGACAAAATCTCCCACATTGAACTCAAGTTCTCTTCTTCTTTTGTCAGCATAGCTCTTGTATCGACTTTGAGCAATTCTCAAATTCTCCTTTACTTGAGCAACTCCTTCTTCGGCATCTTGAATCTGAGCAGAGTCAAAGAATGATCTTTCCCCTAGTTGAGACCACATCAAAGGTGTCTTACAAGGTCTGCCATACAGAGCTTCAAATGGCAACATCTTGATACTGGCTTGGTAGCTATTGTTGTAAGAGAACTCTGCATAGGGTAGGCATTTCTCCCAATCAGAGCCATAATTCAGTACACTAGCATGAAGCATGTCGTCTAAGATCTGATTCACTTGTTCAGTCTGTCCATCTGTCTATGGGTGATAAGCGGTACTGAAATCAAGTTTGGTTCTGATGGACTTGTGCAGGGCTTCCTAGATTTGGGACATAAATTGAGGACCACGATCAGATACAATATTAGAGGGAGCTCCATGCAGTCTGAGGATATGCTCAACATATAGATCTACTAATTTTTTGGCATCGGTCCTGGTCTTAATGGGTACAAAGTGAGCAACCTTGGTCAAACGATCTACAATCACCCAAATAGAATCATTGCCTTTCTGTGAACGGGGCAATCCAACTATGAAATCCATGGATATGCTCTCCCATTTCCACTCGGGAATGTCAAGAGGCTTTAACAATCCTGCAGGCCTTTGATGTTCAGCCTTGACTCTATTATAGGTGTCACATCGTGCCACATGTCCCGTGATGTCTATCTTCATGTTTTTCCACCAAAAGTGTTTCTTCAAGTCTTGATACATCTTTGCACCTCCAGGGTGAATACAATACTTAGAATCATGGGCTTCTGACAGAATTTCCTCTCATAGTGCTGGATCAGAAGGTACATAGATTTTGTCCTTGAACCAGATGGTTCCTTGTTCATCTTCATGGTGGTTGGTCTTGTAGCCTAGTTTCATCAGACCACGGAGATATTCGATCTCTTCACAATTTTTCTAGGCTTGACGAATGCGATCTGTGAGATCATACTGTATACGGAGCTCATTTAACAAACCATGCGGTAGCATCTCAAGTTGGAAATCATCAATCTCTTCCTTGAGTTCAGGTGGTACGGATTCTATGATCAAAGTGTGACAGTAACTCTTGCGACTGAGAGCATCTGCGACTACATTAGCTTTTCCTGGATGGTAGTGAATTTCTAGGTCATAGTCCTTGATCAATTCTAGCCATCGGCGTTGCCTCATATTCAGATCTTCCTGAGTGAAAAAGTACTTCAAGCTCTTATGGTGGTGTAGATATCACACTTGTTGCCTATCAAGTAGTGCGTCCAGATCTTCAGAGCATGCACAACTGCTGCTAACTCAAGATCATGAGTGGGGTAACGGTTCTCTTGTTCTTTCAACTGTCGAGAAGCATAAGCTATCACTCTTCCACCTTACATCAATACACAGCCAAGTCCTTGACAGGATGCATCACAATAGACCACGAAATCTTTACTAGTATCAGGCAATGCTAGCATAGGAGTTGTGGTAAGCTTCTGTTTCAATTCCTGGAAGCTTCGCTCGCACTTGGGCGTCCATTCAAACTCCTTGGTTTTCTTTAGAAGGTTGGTCATCGGGCGGGCTATCTTGGAAAAGTTCTCGATGAACCGGCGGTAATATCCAGCTAATCCCAAGAAACTTCTGACTTCTGTCACATTACGGGGTTGATCCCACTCTTTCATAGCTTCAATCTTGGCTAGGTCAACTGCGACACCTTCAGCTGATAGTACATGGCCTAGGAAGGCAACTTTCTGTAGCCAAAACTCGCATTTGCTAAACTTTGCGTAGAGCTGATGTTGGGCTAGTTTCTCAAGCACAGTTCTCAGATGATGTTCATGTTCTTCAGCGGTGGGTGAATAGACAAGGATGTCATCAATGAATACTACCACGAACTTATCCAATTCATTAATGAAAACCTTATTCATCATGTTCATGAAGTATGCGGGAGCATTCGTGAGTCCAAAGGACACCACAGTGAACTCAAACTGCCCATACCTAGTCACAAAAGCTGTCTTCGGGATGTCACTCTCTCGAATCTTCATCTATTGATAGCCAGATCTGAGATCAATCTTGGAGAAATACTTGGCACCTCGAAGCTGATCAAGCAAATCATCGATCCTTGGCAGGGGGTACTTGTTCTTGATGGTGACTACGTTCAAGTTCCGGTAATCAATGCACATTCTCATTGAGCCATCCTTCTTCTTAACAAATAGAATAGGGGATCCCTAGGGTGAAGCACAGGTGTAACACCCTAAAAATTGCTTCTTTTGAAATAGAGTTAAAATGATTTATTTATGAATTTTGTGCACATGAAATATAGGAAATAAAATTTTTCATTAATTTAAAATTCAACATAAGGTAGTAACATGTGTGAGCATACATGTTGTTGCATCTTATTTATTGTCATGGATGGTGTGGATCCAAAACTCCAAAGTAAATTGAATGTTTTTTAAAAGAGTTTGAAAATGGCTTTGAAATAAAAGAAAAGAAAGAAAAGAAAATTAGAAAATAAAAGTATTTTTGAAGTTGTAAAGTTTATCTTGGAAAGCCTAATAAAATTGTCCATTTTTATTGAATGGGAAAGTATTTATGAAACCAAACTCGAATTGGATTTGAATTTAGCTTAGAATTGGAAGATTAGAAAAAGAAAAGGAATTGGAAAATGAAAGAACTTAAAAAGTTATTTTGGAAAACTTACCCAAAATTGGTTCATTTATGTTGAAATTAGAAAGTATATTTTAAATCATATTTATGCTTGATTCGGTTCATATGTGAAATGGTTTTGAATTAAGAAAAGAAATAGAATTTAGAAATAGAAAAGAATTAAATTTGGAAAAAAAACTTCATCTTCTTTCAGCCCAACTCCCGGATTCGACCCAGGCGCACTCCCTCTTTCCTCCCTCACGCGCCGGCCTGCTCTTCCTGACCCCGGCCCACTGCCGTGGGCCGCTTCGGCTTTCTCGCGCAAGCACCCGGCCTGCTCGACCTTCAGTGCCGCGGCCCAGCTGGTGCCCCGTCCTCTCAGCCTACCTCGCTTCGGCCTACGCCCGCATCGCACGTGCCGTCCGCTCCTCTCTCCCCCTCACTGCGCTCATGGCCCCACGCCGTTAGATGCCCGTAGCAAGCGCCCGCACGCGTCGCTTCTCCCTCTCGCTGCAAGCCATCACCATTCGTCAGCGCCCTTGTTTCCCTTCTCCCTCACTACACTGCCGATCCTGCATGTCAGCGCCATGCCTGCCTCCTCTTCCTTTCCTTTCTTCCCCGACGCATTCCTTCCTTCCTCACCGCTGATGGCGGGCCCCGAATGGCAAGCCGCCGCGCTCGTTTGGCAAGCGGCCAATCAGCCCCGCTTCCTTTCCATCCATGCAGCGCCTCTCCCCGCCAATAAGACCCAGCCTGAGCCCACCCCTCTGCCCCTTCCTCTGTTCGCCGTTCCAGTCCTCACCGCCACCGGCAATCTCCCTCACCCGCGCCTCAATCCTCGACGCCGACGTGCCCGTGAGATCCACCACGACCCGACACAGCCGTAGGTGCCTCCCCTTCTCGATTTTGGTTTTGTTTTTCTTGGATTCCGTTCACCCGCGCCCTCTCTCTCTCTCTCTAGCCATTGCCGCCGACGGTGACCCGCCCCATCGAAGCCTCCCGAATGCCACGACCACCCCAGTACGAGTCTCGGTGAGCTCCTCGTCCCTTCTCTGCCCTTCATTCATCAACTAGTGCGCTAGGACGCCGTAACCGCGAGCTCCGAACCACCAGCCATGGCACCACCGTGGGGAATGCCACCCCGACGTACTCCCTATCCCCGCTCGGTATCCCAGTGGTGTCGCAAGGTGATGCGCTTCACGTACGTGCTTTCGGCTTCGACCGGGGAAGTCCAGAATGCCTCTCCGATGCCCGCCGCCGTGCTTGGCTCACCACCGGCCCTGGTGCCCTCGCCGGTGTCACTGTGCAGCCGCCGGTATCACCCCCACGCGCCATGCGCCATCATATTAGGAAGGAATGGCCAAGATTAGAAGTACCGGTTGGATTAAGTGGCTGGTCCACCGTGGGCCGTAGACCCGGTCCACCCCACCGCGTCAGCACTGGTCCACCGCCACGTGGTGAACCGCACCAATCCCTGGCCGCCATGTGTCGCCCAGTCAGCAGCAGGGTCAACCGCAGTCAAAGCCACGCCCGTTTTACAGTTTAGCCCCTAGATTTCCATGTAATCAACCCGCAGTCCGATTTACTTCAAAATAATTTCTTTTAAGCCCTGTTTTTATTCGGTTAGGCCCCTATATTTTCCAGAAATAGTATGCCCAGTCCAAAATGCATTTAAATTCAGAATTTTAATTGTTTTAATTCAAAAATGAGTTCAAATATTTACAGAAATGCCACTGAACCTTATTTTATGCGTAACTTTTGCGTTTTAAGTCCGATTTGACCCGTTCAAATTGCGTTATGATTGTATTTACATTTTCTACATGTTTATACAACTGTTAGGCATGTTTTCAACACTTGAAATTCATGAGTAGACTTAATCTATTAATTAACCAAAGTAAAACTTGTTTAAATCATAACTTACTCATTTCAACTCCGAAATAGTCCGTTCAAGTTGCGTTTGTTTCATATGAGATCTATGTATTAGTAATGATGTTTACTATATTACTATCTCATAAAAATCATAGTTTAAATCATATCTTGATTAAAGATTATGCAACTAGGTTTTATACATAAAATATGATTTCTTTTACTTTTGTTTTATAATTTAAATCTAAAATTGACTTAATTTAATCTATATTGTTTATAAAATATCTTTTGTATATGAATTCATATAGTTAACATAAATGATGCCTATAGTTTATTTTCCACGTATTAAGCAAATCTCTCGGTAGTTGTAACTTTTCAACCGTAGCTTCGATTAGTGTGCTTCTCATGACTGTGTGTTCGTAGTGATGCGTAGAATCGTATATCAATATCTTTTACTTATTTTTCTATGATTGGTGTACTGTTCTGATATAGATGCAACTGTATGCTATGCATGTATGTGTATGGATATTTGTGTGGTGTTCTATGATTGTCCAGTCGGTGAGATACACGTGGTGATCAAGAAGAAGAAGAAGGACATTGAGGATAAAGCTTACCGAAGGATCGGTGTGTAAGGCAAGTATAGCATGGGACTATCCTTGTTACCTATTCACATTTAAACACTTAATTCATATTGCATGTGTCTACCTTGGCAACTATAGTAAATTCCCTAGCTAATTGATATCCTAGATTCCTTGACACCTTTGGGTAATTGCATTGGGTAGTTTTTGCTGGTGCTTAATCAAAACCATGATCTTGTAACTTGACTAATGATATATGCAATAAACATTAAAACATGACTTTTTAGTAACATGGAAACAGGGGGCTAGAGTGTTTATATGCTTCAGATTCCTCTCCCTAAGGACTTATCTATAAGCGATCATCCGGGACTTACAGTACAGCTATGAGGGCCATATGGCTCTGGCTTTAGCTCAGTATGAGGATCTTTTCTAGCTTGTTAGTGGTTACCTTTCAGACGCGGGGTATGTTTCCTTTGCTGCTAGGAAGTGTGTACCGTGCTGCGAAGCCCATGCTTGCCACTCCTAGAGATGGGCCACATACGCCTGGCGGCCCTAACTTGTTAGACGAATTCTTTGAAAGGCTTCATAGTGAACCCTGCTGACCTTCCTTGGAAGTGGGTCAAGAGAATAGCTACCTCGGGCGAAAGGGTAAATCATAATTCACAGTGAACGTGTACAAACTCTGCAGAGTATAAAACTGTTATAACAGCCGTGCTCACGGACACGAGCGGCCTTGGACCCTTATGGAATAGAGATGATCACTAATGGATAATGATTATGCTAATAATTGATTGTTTATGCTATACATTAATCATGTTTACCTGATCATGTGTTTATGGGAATGATAAATCCTTTGCTACTCAATTGCTTAAAAAGATGATCTATTAAAGCTAATCACAGTAAACTAGTGTCAGCCCTTTTTGAGCCTCATGAACCCCATGATATAATTGTTAAGTACGACATGTACTTACACTTGCTTTATTTTCTATATTTGGATAAAAATCCCAGATGGGTACCAGATTGCTGGTTTGGAGGAGTTAGGTTTGTGGTCAACCAGTCAGTCATCCCTGTGGATTTGGAGTCTTCGCCAGAAGATCGGAGTCAACTTTCCAATGTCTATACTCTGAGGGTACTTTTCTTTTACTAATATGTTATGTAATAAGTATTGTCTCTTGATATTACCCTTATTTGTGGCTATATGTGAGATTTGACTTCCTGGGCTCACATATAGTGTGTATCTAGTTTTGTCTTTAAAACCGGGTGCTACAAAGTGGTATTAGAGCAATGCTGACTGTAGGACGCAAGCCTAGATAGAACTAGATGTTTTAGCATGCTTTTATCTTGCTTAGTTCTTGTTTTCTCTCCAACCTTGCTATTTGCTAAAATTTATGCTCACTTCCGCCTCTGTCTGTTATGAAAACTTTGTCTCTATTCTCAATCCTCTATCTTTGTCTATATAAATGGATCATAATGAGGAGACCACTAGCATCAGAGATCTGGAGGACCAAGCTATGTTGTCCTTGACTGCATTCGACAAGGAGAAGCTTGTAGCTATGCAACAACAAGCACCAAAAGGAATGACTCAACCTAGGAGTTTTCAACAGTGCTTGCCACAAGGTCAAACCAACATACCAAAGAGACCAGTGAAGAGACAAGTAGCAGAAGCTTGGAAGAATATGAAGTCCAACAAAGATGTTGGAAGGACGGCACATGAATGCCAGGATCAACCACAATCGAAGCAAGAACAGAAAGTCCAGAAGAAACAGGAGCAAGGAAGTAAAGCAAAGAGAAACTACATCCAAGGAAGATTGAATAATGTGGATATGACTACCGCTCATGGAGCAAAGGAGGTTGTGTATGGTTTCATTTCAGTAAACTCAGCTTCCGCCACAGTGCTGTTTGACCCCAGAGCTTCACATTCGTTTATCTCTAGTGCATACGTAAAGGAACATAAGATAACTATGCTTCCAATGAGGAGACCAGTGATAGTTAAGACCCCAGAAGGAGAAATGAAGACAAACCACAAATGCCCAAGAGTTAGTTTAACATCAAAGGAGTAAAATTTGAAGCAAATTTTATTGTATTAGAGTTAGTGGACATTGATGTCATTCTTAGAATAGGATGGCTATCTGTTTGTAAAGGAGTGATCAAGTATGCCCAGCGTTCGGTGCTTCTAACCGCACCATTAGGAGAAAGAATTGAGTATGAAGGTATTCAGCCTGTACCTGAGGCCAATGTGGATAAGAAGAGAAAGGAGATCTCACCAGAGTCAGAATCAGGAAGAAATCAACATTCAAGTTCTATTACATTGTCACATCCAGCTCCAATCCCTAGTCAGTTAAACTCAGACTCTAAAGAATTGGAGGTTTCTCAAGCTAAGGTTACTCTAGTCTTTCCACATGAGGTATGTATAGATGGGTGGACAATCACCTACACAGAGTTTCAACCCCGAAAGATCAAGCGAGCTAAAAAGCGGTCTAGTCAAACAAAGATGAATTTACAGAGTCAGCAAGCTAACAATACTCTAAGCAACAATTCTATGGAGTATGACATCACTAAAGATCCAGCTAAGAGAAGATGTTATCATTGCCAGCAGGAAGGACATTATGTTAAATCTTGCCCACAGAAGGATCAACAATTATGCCATGGAGGTAGCCAGAGTTAGGTCAATACAGGACTACCACTAGCAATGATGGTGACACACAATACAAAGGAAGCCCATGACAAAATTGATGTAGTGGATGATGCATCACTCCCATGTGAGAGATGTCCCTGTAATCATGCCATTTTTAAGAAATAGGAGTTGTGCCCCTTATGTAATAAAAACGATAGTATCGCAAGTGAGTCGATGAATGAGTTATGCATTTTTAAGTGCTTTGTTGATTTGTCATTATGTTATGCTTGTTTTGCATCTTTGTAATGATTGCAATGATTTTGTTGGGTGTTCCCGCAATTTCATTTAGTTTATAGGTTTAAGGTATAAGGATTAATGAAATAAATAGTTGGGTTATGGTTTTCTTCTCTTTTTCCTATCTCGTCTTTGGAGCTACCTAACTTTATCGGTTCATATCTCTAATTTTGGATGATCAAAAGTCATGAGGAATTTCTGAACAATAGTAGACTTCAATCACAAGAAGATGCAAGCTATACTTTGGTATCCCCTACTTTACCTTATCTTAAGGGGGGTAGCCAAGTGGAGGAATTGCAAAATGAAGTATCACACGTTCGAGTTTGCACAGCAGAAATCAGAGTGCGCAGCGGAAGCGTGGTGGTACTCAAGGATGTAAGAGAGAACTCAGAGTTTCAATGAGTTTTGGTTAGAAGTCCAAGAAAGGTCTATCCAAGACCAGCAAGATGTTGATAAAGTTACCGAAGAAGCTTTTAAGTTAGTTTGGATCAAGAGACTTCAGTCAAGTGTTTGAAGGAGTCCAAGAGGTCAAAGTAAAACCTAAGTATTAGCTTGTTAGATCAGGACAAGAGCTTTGTATCTACAATAATACATCTTGTGAAGGTGTAGGATGTGTTCTTATATGCGTTAGTTGAACTAACAGGTTATATGGAGTTATCCATTGCGATGCATGGAAGTACCCTCTTCTTGAAAGTAAAAGTGACATCTAGGAGGATCATAAGAGTATATAGGACATCTTCACCAAGTTAGTCTTTGAGCTTGTGATAACCTCGTTGGAATGAGATTGATTAGGACTTGGCAAAGTGCTATCACTTCGAGAAGCGAAGTCATGGTCGATACGCTTAGCAACAGAGAATCATGCCTGAAGGTTTGGATGACCCTAAGGATTAAGAGTTGTTTTCCCAGTTCAAGCAACTTCACCAGGATCATTAGTGTTTTGAAGATTGATGGTAGATCATCTTTCGGACCAAGAATATAAGGAAGCCTTGTTGAAAGGTGAACATATGAGAAAAGAGAATTATGGCCTAGTGATTAGGGTTACCTGAGAGTTGTTTAAGGTACATGTCAAAGTTTTGGAATTAGTTAGGCAAATTGCTTGGAGTAAGGGCAACAGTTATGCAAAGTAAAGTGGATCTTTATCAAGATGATGGAACTACACGAGGAAGCAAAGAAGAATCCAAGGATGGAGTATTCCCATCTCTTAGTCAACGTCTTCCGAATCTCGAGGACGAGATTCATCTTAAGGGGGGTAGAATTGTAACACCCTAAAAATTGCTTCTTTTGAAATAGAGTTAAAATGATTTATTTATGAATTTTGTGCACATGAAATATAGGAAATAAAATTTTTCATTAATTTAAAATTCAACATAAGGTAGTAACATGTGTGAGCATACATACTGTTGCATCTTATTTATTGTGATGGATGGTGTGGATCCAAAACTCCAAAGTAAATTGAATGTTTTTTAAAAGAGTTTGAAAATGGCTTTGAAATAAAAGAAAAGAAAATTAGAAAATAAAAGTATTTTTGAAGTTGTAAAGTTTATCTTGGAAAGCCTAATAGAATTGTCCATTTTTATTGAATGGGAAAGTATTTATGAAACCAAACTCGAATTGGATTTGAATTTAGCTTAGAATTGGAAGATTAGAAAAAGAAAAGGAATTGGAAAATGAAAGAACTTAAAAAGTTATTTTGGAAAACTTACCCAAAATTGGTTCATTTATGTTGAAATTAGAAAGTATATTTTAAATCATATTTATGCTTGATTCGGTTCATATGTGAAATGGTTTTGAATTAAGAAAAGAAATAGAATTTAGAAATAGAAAAGAATTGAATTTGGAAAAAAAAACTTCATCTTCTTTCAGCCCAACTCCTGGATTCGGCCCAGGCGCACTCCCTCTTTCCTCCCTCACGCGCCGGCCTACTCTTCCTGACCCCGGCCCACTGCCGCGGGCTGCTTCGGCTTTCTCGCGCAAGCACCCGGCCTGCTCGACCTTCAGCACCGTGGCCCAGCTAGCGCCCCATCCGCTCGGCCTACCTCGCTTCGGCCTACATCCGCATTGCACGCGCCGTCCGCTCCTCTCTCCCCCTCACTGCGCTCCTGGCCCCACGCCGTCAGACGCCCATAGCAAGCGCCTGCACGCGTCGCTTCTCCCTCTCGCTGCAAGCCGTCCCCACTCGTCAGCGCCCTTGTTTCCCTTCTCTCTCACTGCGCTGCCGGTCCCACATGTCAGCGCCGTGCCTGCCTCCTCTTCCTTTCCTTTCTTCCCCGATGCATTCCTTCCTTCCTCACCGCCGATGGCGCGCCCCGAATGGCAAGCCGCCGCGCCCGTTTGGCAAGCGGCCAATCAGCCCTGCTTCCTTTCCATCCACACAGCGCCTCTCCCCGCCTATAAGACCTAGCCCGAGCCCTCCCCTCTACCCCTTCCTCTGTTCGCCGTTCCAGTCGTCACCGCCGCCGGTAATCTCCCTCACCCGCGCCTCAATCCTCGACGCCGACGCGCCCGTGAGATCCGCCACGACCCGACGCAGCCGTAGGTGCCTCCCCTTCTCGATTTCAGTTTTGTTTTTCTTGGATTCCGTTCACCCGCGCCCTCTCTCTCTCCAGCCATCGCCGCCGACGGTGACCCGCCCCATCGAAGCCTCCCAGACACCACGACCACCCCAGTACGAGTCTCGATGAGCTCCTCGTCCCTTCTCTGCCCTCTGTTTGTCAACTAGTGCGTTAGGACGCCGTAACCGAGAGCTCCGAACCACCAGCCATGGCGCCACCATGGGGAACGCCGCCCCGACGTACTCCCTGTCCCGGCTCGGTATCCCAGTGGTGTCGCAAGGTGATGCGCTTCACGTACGTGCTTTCGGCTTCGACCGGGGAAGTCCAGAATGTCTCTCCGACGCCCACCGCCATGCTCGGCTCACCGCCGGCCATGGTGCCCTCAGCGGTGTCACTATGCAGCCACCGGTATCACCCCCACATGCCCTTCGCCGTCAGATTAGAAAGGAATGGCCAAGATTAGAAGTACCGGTTGGATTAAGTGGCCGGTCCACCGTGGGCCGTAGACCCAGTCCACCCCACCGCGTCAGCACTGGTCCACCACCACGTGGTGAACCGCACCAATCCCCGGCCGCCATGTGTCGCCCAGTCAGCAGCAGGGTCAACCGCAGTCAAAGCCGCGCCCGTTTTACAGTTTAGCCCCCGAATTTCCATGTAATCAACCCGCAGTCCGATTTAGTTCAAAATAATTTCTTTTAAGCCCTATTTTTATTCGGTTAGGCCCCTGTATTTTCCAGAAATAGTATGCCCAGTCCAAAATGCATTTAAATTCAGAATTTTAATTGTTTTAATTCAAAAATGAGTTCAAATATTTACAGAAATGCCACTGAACCTTATTTTCTGCGTAACTTTTGTGTTTTAAGTCCGATTTGACCCGTTCAAATTGTGTTATGATCGTATTTACGTTTTCTACATGTTTATACAACTGTTAGGCATGTTTTCAACACTTGAAATTCATGAGTAGACTTAATCTATTAATTAACCAAAGTAAAACTTGTTTAAATCATAACTTACTCATTTCAACTCCGAAATAGTCCGTTCAAGTTGCGTTTGTTTCATATGAGATCTACGTATTAGTAATGTTGTTTACTATATTACTATCTCATAAAAATCATAGTTTAAATCATATCTTGATTAAAGATTATGCAACTAGGTTTTATACATAAAATATGATTTGTTTTACTTTTGTTTTATAATTTAAATCTAAAATTGACTTAATTTAATCTATATTGTTTATAAAATATCTTTTGTATATGAATTCATATAGTTAACATAAATGAAGCCTATAGTTTATTTTCCACGTATTAAGCAAATCTCTCGGTAGTTGTAACTTTTCAACCTTAGCTTCGATTAGCGTGCTTCTCGCGACTGTGTGTTCGTAGTGATGCGTAGAATCGTATATCAATCTCTTTTACTTATTTTTCTATGAATGGTGTACTGTTCTGATATAGATGCAACTGTATGCTATGCATGTATGTGTATGGATATTTCACGTGGTGTTCTACGATTGTCCAGTCGGTGAGATACACGTGGTGATCAAGAAGAAGGATCGGTGTGTAAGGCAAGTATAGCATGGGACTATCCTTGTTACCTATTCACATTTAAACACTTAATTCATATTGCATGTGTCTACCTTGGCAACTGTAGTAAATTCCCTAGCTAATTGATATCCTGGATTCCTTGACACCTTTGGGTAATTGCATTGGGTAGTTTTTGCTAGTGCTTAATCAAAACCATGATCTTGTAACTTGACTAATGATATATGCAATAAACATTAAAACATGACTTTTTAGTAACATGGAAACAGGGGGCTGGAGTGTTTATATGCTTCAGATTCCTCTCCCTAAGGACTTATCTATAAGCGATCATCCGGGACTTACAGTACAGCTATGAGGGCCATATGGCTCTGGCTTTAGCTCAGTATGAGGATCTTTTCTAGCTTGTTAGTGGTTACCTTTCAGGCGCGGGGTGATGAGGACATCACTCCTTTGGATGTACTAGCTGATCCTCCAACCGTCATGCAAGGTCCAATGACCCGGGCTCAAATGCGTCAACTCAATTTACAGGTGAGCTCATTTTTAAGCGATCCTTTTCATACTTTTGAGAATAGACTACTACCTAATGATGTTATCTTGCTTAGGAACATTGGAGAGGGTCAAGAGGGACTAAGAGGACGTGGAGGAGGTGATGATGACCAGCAAGGACGTCCAACACAAGCCGGAGGCCCAGTCCAACACGAATTCGAGTCTGCCTCGGCCTCCAGGACCAGTCTGCCTTAAACTGGTCGCCCAGGACGCATCCGGACTCCGTTTTCGATGATCCACATATGGATGGAAAGCTAATTTGATAAGGAAGCCAATCCAACTGGTTTCACGTCAAAAGCTGTTCAGAATCAACGGGAATCGTCGAAACAAGTCAGCATCCAGAATCTGTCAGGGTGCTGCGACACCGTCTTTTGGTCCGTTGGACCATGTATCGAGTTTGGGCCCATTAGGGGCGCGTCCAGGGGTCTTGCACGACCCTAGAGTCTTCATAAACAGCCGCCGCCCCTCCATTAGGGTTTGGGTTTTGCTTAGATTATTCTGTCAAGAAACAGTTTCGCCGTTCTTCGGTTTGTGAGACCCCAACTCGTGAGATTAATCATACATCTGCAATTTGGTTGCGATCTTTCTTGTTCTTGCTTGTGTTCTTCGTTGCGCAAGCAGGGATTAGCCTTCTTGGCGAGGTCAACCTGGTCCGTGACTCGGTTGATAACCAGAGGAGCTGTGGTGCTAAGATTGCAGGGTTCGATCTTTCGATCTGAAGCCGGATCGGTGTGTCATTCTCCGCCACAACGATAGTTACCATCACCTGACGGAAGATCGGGATCCCCGTCTCCATTAAGTGGTAATCAGAGCTAAGGTATACCGTCAGGTTCACTTTTATTCCCTGGTTTTGAGTGTTTCACATTCGTCCCATAGTCCAGTGCCATACTCGTTTTCCTATCCTAGAACCTTCCGCGCCATAGCCTTTGCATATTTCAGTTTCAGAGTCCGTCGTGTTGAGTTTGTGTCCTGGTCGAGGTCTTGTTGCTGGTTAGGTCGTGTTAGAGTCCAGTTTGTGTGTTTTCCCCCATCGTTTCCATCAAATCTTGGCTGTTGTGACCAATTTTGCACATATTGTTCCCGTTTTGTCCTCTAATTCGGAGCCAATTCTTAAAACTGGTCTAGTTTTCGCATACGAACTCCGTTTTCGACGTTCCATATATGCAAATCGATCAGAAAAAAATTTCGGATCCGTCCATCCCCTGCTTTGCTGGGGTTCGGAATTTTTAGATTGGCCAAAAAGTGGTCACAAGATCCTCGTTTCGTGGTCACAAGGTTTTTATCAATTTTCATCCAGTTTTCTGAAAATTCCATAGGCCACGTCTTACACTTGTTTGAGCTCATATTTTCTGTGGTTACTGCTTTTGTGCTCCTAAGTAAAGAAAAAATATCAAAAAAATAAAATAAAAAAGTCGAAATTTCCCAAAAAAACAACGATAGCCCAAAAAATAGAAAAAAAGAGAGGGGCAAAAGAGGAACAATATCTAGAGGAGCACATAGAGAAGCCCAAAGTGAGCTGTGTTTGCGTGTGCTGTCTGGTTCCTTGTTTGTGTTGCTGTTTGCATCCACCATACTTGTTTTTCTCATACCTATCACCTTGCTATCCACCATACTTTTGTCACAACCTGGTACTTGCAACACTTTAGACCAGCAACGAGAACAAGTACTTTGGACTATAATTCAGCATTACTTTCTGTTACTGACTTGTGTGCCAGATATATATATATTACTCTTTGTTTGCCTTCCAAGCTCCACAAATTCTTCAGATCAGTACAGACAAAGGGCCTTGCAATCTCGGTACCACTACCTCCCAGGTATCACGAACTAGCCGCTGGTTGTATCGCCCACTGCTTGCGTTGGTAAGAACTTGGTAAGAGCTTGGTAAGACGCTTCCACTTGCTGTGAAAAGTGACACCACTACAATCACGTAGTCATTTGATAGGGATAACTTTCACCTGTTTGTTCCTGTTTTTGTGTTTTCAATGGCAGGAGGTGAACAGACTACAGATAACAATCCTAAGGGTTTCAGCGAGTGTGTCAGCCAAGAGCAACTACAAGCTATTGTAGAGGATGCCCAAAAAAGGATGAATGAGGCGGTCAGGAAGGCCGTCACTGACGCACTCATTGAACTCAACATTGGCAATAGCATGGAGAGATTGGACAAGCGAATTTCCACGCTAACCGACAAGGTTACTGAGTTGGAAACCTTTGTGGCGGGCAACAACAACGTTTTCGGTAGCAACACCGATGGTCAAGACACGGTGCATGATGCCACTGGAAACATAGGTCGAGCAGCTATCCAACAAGAGAGATTACGACAACGTCTATGCCGCAACACGATAGGTATGGGTGGTGTCCACCACCACCACCACCGTCAAGGTAATAATCACCGTGTGCCCGATGATCCCTATGCTAAGATTAAGTTCACAATACCATCTTTTTCGGGTCATTATGATGCTGAGGGATATCTTGATTGGGAGATGACGGTAGAACAAAAGTTTAGTGCCCACCTTGTACCTGAGCAGCATAGAGTTAGACAAGCTACTAGTGAGTTTAAGGATTTTGCCATTATTTGGTGGAATGGGCTAGCTGCACAGGATGCTTTACCTGGTACATGGGAAGAACTTAAGGTAGCCATGCGTGATCGTTTTGTTCCTCCTTCTTATCATAGAGACTTGCGTAAGAAATTGATGCGTTTAGAACAAGGAGATAAATCTGTACAGGATTACTATGGTGAGCTCCAAAAGGGATTGATGCGCTGTAGTGTTGTAGAGGGAAACGAAGATGCCATTTGTCGTTTTTATTCTGGTTTGAGGCGTGACATTCAGGACATTGTTGATTATAAAGAATTTAACACTGTCAACCAGTTGTTTCAGTTTGCTATGCTTGCAGAAAAGGAGTTGCAGGGGCGTGAACAGCAGGGCAAGAGCAAGGTCAGCACCGGCACATACACGCCACGCTCAGCACCATCTTCGGGGCTGACCAAGCCAACCACTTTTTGGACGCCTCCACCAGCGAGCAAGCGACCAACAGCCTCTGGAGTTTCTGCTACACCTAAGACACCTCCCGCACGACCTTTAGATTCAGGTAAAAATTCTTTGCAGGTGCCTACCAAGAGTTCCTCATCCGTTGCATCGACGGGACGCACTTCGGGTATTCAGTGCCACCGCTGCCATGGCATTGGCCATGTGCAGAAGGACTGCCCAAGTCAGCGGGCATATATTGCTATAGAAGATGGTTACATCAGCACCTCTGACATTGAGGACGAAGAAGACCAAGATGTAGATGAGGAGGACGGCGAAGTCCTTGGTGACGAGGCCACGGTGTCCTATAGGAGCATTATTGTACAACGGGTGCTCAGCTCACAAGTCCAGCAGCCTGAGAAGCTACAACGCCATAACTTGTTCCAGATTTTCTTCGTCATCAGCGATCGTCGAGCACGTGTCATTATTGATGGAGGTAGCTGCAACAATTTGGTGAGTTCTGATTTGGTCAAGAAGCTTAGCTTGACCACATGCCCACACCCACGTCCATATCATATTCAGTGGCTAAATGATTCTGGTAAAGCAAAGGTAACACAAACTTGCAGAGTTTCATTTTCCATTGGTTCTTATGCTGATTCTGTTGATTGTGATGTGGTACCTATGCAAGCTTGTTCACTTTTATTGGGTCGTCCTTGGGAACATGATAATGATGCTACACACCATGGTAGAAGTAATAAATACACTTTTGTGCATAAGGGCAAGAAAATTACTTTGGTACCTTTGACCCCTGCTCAAATTGTACAAGCTGATAGAGAACGCACTGCTAGTTTGAATGATGTTCAATCTGAAAATCAGCAAGTTGCTAATTCTATTTTCCCACCTAAAAAGGATAAGTCTACATCTATTTCTAAGGCTGAGGGGATTAAATTGAAGGGTGGTGTTATGCTTGCAACAAAATGTGACTTTGCTGAAATTTCTATTGATGATATTTGCTATGCTTTGGTATGCAAACGAGCTATGTTTTCACTTGATGATATTGTTAGCTCGGTACCTCCTGCTATCACTAACCTTTTGCAGGAGTATGAGGACATTTTTCCAGCTGAGATACCCCCGGGGTTGCCACCTATGAGAGGGATAGAGCATCAAATCGATTTGATTCCAGGAGCGACCTTGCCCAACCGAGCTGCATATCGAACCAATCCTGAGGAGACTAAAGAAATTCAGCGGCAAGTCCAAGACCTTTTGGACCGCGGGTATGTACGTGAAAGCCTTAGTCCTTGTGCCGTTCCTGTACTTTTGGTTCCTAAGAAAGATGGAAGTTGGCGTATGTGTGTCGATTGTAGAGCCATCAATAATATTACTATTCGGTATCGTCATCCTATTCCTAGGCTAGACGACATGCTTGATGAGTTGTGTGGTTCTATAATTTTCACTAAGATTGACTTGCGAAGTGGCTACCACCAGATTAGAATGAAACTTGGAGATGAATGGAAAACTGCATTTAAAACCAAATTCGGGTTGTATGAGTGGTTAGTTATGCCTTTTGGTTTGACAAATGCACCTAGCACTTTCATGCGCTTAATGAATGAGGTTTTAAGAGTTTTTATTGGTCATTTTGTGGTAGTTTACTTTGATGATATATTGATTTACAGCAAGTCTTTTGATGAACATGTGGATCACTTACGTGCTGTTTTTAATGCCTTATGTGATGCACGTTTATTTGGTAACCTTGAGAAGTGCATCTTTTGCACGGATCGAGTTTCTTTTCTTGGCTATGTTGTAACTCCACAGGGAATTGAGGTGGACGAGATGAAAATTGAAGCCATAAAGAGCTGGCCGGTTCCCCAAACCGTCACACAGGTGAGGAGTTTTCTTGGTCTTGCAGGATTCTACCGCCGCTTCGTCAAAGATTTCAGCACCATTGCTGCCCCATTGCATGAGTTGACGAAGAAAGGAGTGGTGTTTCATTGGGGAGAGGCACATGAGGAGTCCTTTGACGCTTTGAAGGACAAGCTTACACACGCACCATTGCTGCAACTTCCAAATTTTGGTAAGACTTTTGAGCTAGAATGTGATGCTAGTGGACTTGGCATTGGTGGTGTTTTGATGCAAGATGGTAAACCTGTTGCTTACTTTAGTGAAAAATTACATGGTCCTGTTCTTAATTATTCCACGTATGATAAAGAATTGTATGCACTTGTCCGTTCTTTAGAGACGTGGCATCATTATTTGTGGCCTAAAGAATTTGTTATTCATTCTGATCATGAATCGCTTAAGTATCTTCGCTCTCAAAATAATCTGAATCGTAGGCATGCTAAATGGGTTGAATTTATTGAGTCTTTTCCTTATATTATCAAACATAAGAAAGGGAAGGATAATGTGATTGCTGATGCTTTGTCTAGAAGATATACATTGCTGTCTCAACTTGATTGCCGGATTTTTGGTCTTCAATCCATTAAAGAGCAATATGCGCTTGATCCTGATTTTAAGGATGTGTTGCTTAATTGTAGAGAGGGACGCACATGGAATAAGTTTATGATCAGCGATGGGTTTTTGTTTAGAGCTAACCACCTATGCATTCCAGTTGGTTCCGTTCGTCTTTTGTTGTTGCAGGAGGCACATGGAGGCGGATTGATGGGACATTTTGGTGCCAAGAAGACGGAGGAGGTGCTGTCCACACACTTCTTTTGGCCTAGGATGAGGTGTGATGTGGAGCGGAACGTGGCTCGGTGTGCCACATGTCAAAAAGCTAAGTCGCGTTTGAACCCACATGGTTTGTATATGCCTCTTCCTGTTCCTTCTACTCCTTGGGCAGATATATCTCTGGATTTTGTGTTGGGATTGCCAAGGACTAAGAGGGGGAGGGATAGTATTTTTGTGGTGGTTGATCGTTTTTCTAAGATGGCACATTTTATTCCTTGTCATAAGAGCGACGATGCTGTTCATATTGCTGACCTTTTCTTTCAAGAAATTGTTCGCTTGCATGG
This sequence comes from Miscanthus floridulus, assembly GCF_019320115.1. Taxonomy (NCBI): domain Eukaryota; kingdom Viridiplantae; phylum Streptophyta; class Magnoliopsida; order Poales; family Poaceae; genus Miscanthus; species Miscanthus floridulus. Next base: position 47,767,264 of record NC_089598.1, on the reverse strand, counting down.
TATGCCTTCTACTATTGTTTCAGATCGTGATGCAAAATTCTTGAGTCATTTTTGGCGCACATCGTGGAATAAATTGGGGACCAAGCTGCTGTTTTCTACAACATGTCATCCCCAAACTGATGGGCAAACTGAGGTTGTGAATCGAACATTGTCCACCATGTTGAGAGCCATTTTGAAGCGCAATTTGAAGATGTGGGAAGAGTGTTTGCCGCATGTGGAGTTTGCATATAACAGGGCGGAACATTCCACCACCAAGGTAAGTCCTTTTCAGGTAGTGTATGGTTTTAACCCCCGTGCTCCTATTGATCTTTTGCCTTTACCTACTACTGAGAGAATACATAGTGATGCTAGAGAGCGTGCTGATTTTATTCGTAAGTTGCATGAAACAACTAAAGCAAATATTGAAAGCATGAATGAAAAGTATAGAATTGCTGGTAGTAAAGGTAGAAAAGAGATTAAACTTGAACTGGGTGATTTGGTTTGGTTACATTTAAGAAAAGATAGATTTCCTGAGCTACGTAAGTCTAAATTAATGCCAAGAGCAGCTGGTCCTTATAAGATTATTGAGAAAATAAATGATAATGCATACAAACTTGAGTTGCCACCCGAGTTCGGGGTTAGTCCCACATTTAACATTGCAGATTTGAAACCTTATTTGGGAGAAGAAGATGAGCTTGAGTCGAGGACGACTCCAATTCAAGAGGGGGAGGATGATGAGGACATCACTCCTTTGTATGTACCAGCTGATCCTCCAACCGTCATGCAAGGTCCAATGACCCGGGCTCGAATGCGTCAACTCAATTTACAGGTGAGCTCGTTTTTAAGCGATCCTTTTCATACTTTTGAGAATAGACTACTACCTAATGATGTTATCTTGCTTAGGAACATTGGAGAGGGTCAAGAGGGACTAAGAGGACGTGGAGGAGGTGATGATGACCAGCAAGGACGTCCAACACAAGCATGAGGCCCAGTCCAACACGAATTCGAGTCTGCCTCGGCCTCCAGGACCAGTCTGCCTTAAACTGGTCGCCCAGGACGCATCCGGACTCCGTTTTCGATGATCCACATATGGATGGAAAGCTAATTTGATAAGGAAGCCAATCCAACTGGTTTCACGTCAAAAGCTTTTCGGAATCAACGGGAATCGTCGAAACAAGTCAGCGTCCAGAATCTGCTAGGGTGCTGCGACACCGTCTTTTGGTCCGTTGGACCATGTATCGAGTTTGGGCCCATTAGGGGCGCGTCCAGGGGTCTTGCACGACCCTAGAGTCTTCATAAACAGCCGCCGCCCCTCCATTAGGGTTTGGGTTTTGCTTAGATTATTCTATCAAGAAACAGTTTCGCCGTTCTTCGGTTTGTGAGACCCCAACTCGTGAGATTAATCATACATCTCCAATTTGGTTGCGATCTTTCTTGTTCTTGCTTGTGTTCTTCATTGCGCAAGCAGGGATTAGCCTTCTTGGCGAGGTCAACCTGGTCCGTGACTCGGTTGATAACCAGAGGAGCTGTGGTGCTAAGATTGCAGGGTTCGATCTTTCGATCTGAAGCCGGATCGGTGTGTCATTCTCCGCCACAACGATAGTTACCATCACCTGACGGAAGATCGGGATCCCCGTCTCCATTACGGGGTATGTTTCCTTTGCTGCTAGGAAGTGTGTACCATGCTGCGATGCCCACGCTTGCCACTCCTAGAGATGGGCCACATACGCCTGGCGGCCCTAACTTGTTAGACAAATTCTTTGAAAGGCTTCATAGTGAACCCTATTGACCTTCCTTGGAAGTGGGTCAAGAGAATAGCTACCTCGGGCAAAAGGGTAAATCACAACTCACAGTGAACGTGTACAAACTCTGCAGAGTATAAAACTGTTATAACAGCCGTGCTCACGGACATGAGCGGCCTTGGACCCTTATGGAATAGAGATGATCACTAATGGATAATGATGATGCTAATAATTGATTGTTTATGCTATACATTAATCTTGTTTACCTGATCATGTGTTTATGGGAATGATAAATCCATTGCTACTCAATTGCTTAAAAAGATGATCTATTAAAGCTAATCGCAGTAAACCAGTGTCAGCCCTTTTTGAGCCTCATGAACCCCATGATATAATTGTTAAGTACGACATGTACTTACACTTGCTTTATTTTCTATATTTGGATAAAAATCCCGGATGGGTACCAGATTGCTGGTTTGGAGGAGTTAGGTTTGTGGTCAACCAGTCAGTCGTCCCTGTGGATTCAGAGTCTTCGCCAGAAGATCGGAGTCAACTTTCCGCTGTCTATACTCTGAGGGTACTTTTCTTTTACTAATACGTTATGTAATAAGTATTGTCTCTTGATATTACCCTTATTTGTGGCTATATGTGAGATTTGACTTCCTAGGCTCACATATAGTGTGTATCTAGTTTTGTCTTAAAAATCAGGTGCTACAACTTGGTCTGATATATCCCTTTGAGATGAGCTCATCAAGCTATTTCTTGAGCTTGGCTAGTTCGTCAACTGACATGCGATAGGGTCTCTTGGCAATGGGTCCTGTTCCCGGCAAAAGATCAATGATGAACTCTACATCATGGTCTGGTGGCATACCCGGTAGTTCTTCAGGGAATACATCAGGATAGTCTCTGACCACAAGCACATCATGAACTGTCTTCTCCTCTTTTTGTGGTTCTGAACTAGCTTTAAGGGCACATAAGATAGAAGTGGACTTTCTGGACTGGGGTTCACACCTAATAACTTGGCCTGATGGGTGGGTCACTTGGACGTATCTAGGTGAACATGATATGATACCTCAGTGAATGGTTAGCCAATCCACACCTAATATGATGTCTAGGCTCGTGGAAGGTAATAGGGTTAGGTCAGCTTTAAAGATGAGACCCTCCATGGTAAGACTCACTCCCTTACAGATGTGGGTGCACTTTAGGTCTCCTAAAGGTGAGCTGGTGATGATAGGCTTTCCACGTGGGGTCACAGGCAGGTCATGCTCTCGTGCAAACTTGGATGATATGTAAGAACAAGTTGCTCCAGAGTCAAATAGAACTGATGCAATATTGCCATTAACTAAAAACATACCATACACAACGTTAGGGGCAGCCTGTGCTTCCTCGGCATCCAGATGGTTGAGACATCCATGAGTAGCAGATCCCTTAAACTGAGACTTCTAAACGGCCGAGTTCTGAGGACACTCAGTGGCTTTATGACCTGGTTGGCCACAAGCGAAGCAGGTGAAAGGCGCACCGCCTGTAGGGGTTGGCACGGGTGCCTTCCAGTTTCCAGTGCTTGGTGTGGAGCAATTCTGTGCTGGGCATTCATTCGCTGAGCGAGGATAGTTGGAACGGTCCTGAGTGTTGCGGTCCTGAGCATAACGGTCCCAGGTGTAACGATCCTGAGTTGGGCGGGAGTATTTGGTGGTGTAGCCTCTACCACCCCTACTCGATCCAGAGTTGTCATCCCTGATGTGGCGAGAGCGTTACCTGGATGGTGCATCTCTGCGGAACCTCTTGCGATCACGGCAACAGAAGGACTCCTCAGGCTTATGCTTCCTCTCCCTGTACTCCTCTCCAGCTTTAGCATGGTCCTTCTCGATCTGGATGCAGCGATCCACCAGAGCACGCAACATGCTACTCTCAATACCGCCAAACTTCAGCTTGATGTGCGGGTTAAGTCCCTTGCGGTAATAGTACAGCTTCTCCTTCTCAGAGTTCACAACATAGGAAGGTGCATAGCGTAGAATGTTGGTGAAACGAGTGGTGTACTCAGTCACCCTGTCCTTTCCCATCTTGATGTTGTAGAACTCCTCGGCTTTGGCCTCCATGATACCCTTGGGAATGTGATACTCAGTGAATGCTTCGGCGAACTCATCCCACGAGATGTTGGTAGGGTTCTCATGGGAATCACTGAAACTATCCCACCAGGCGCATGCTGCACCTATGAGCTGGTGTGTGGCAGCTCCAACACACTCATCGTCGGTGAAGGTGGTGAGGTCGAGCATCTTTTCCACCTCCTTGAGCTAGTCATCGGCTACAAGCGGGTCAGGGTCGGTGCCATCATAGGTAGGTGGCTTCAGCTTTAGAAATCCTTCCATCTTCCTTTGGAAGTCATTCTACTGGCCTCCCTAGCGATGGTTTGCTCCGTCAACAAGAGCAGCAAGAAGCTGGGTCTATTGCGCCATCACCTCTACTAGGTTCGGTGGTGGTGGTGGTAGAATGTTCTCCTCAGGTGGCGGGGTATTCTCCAGGTTGAAGGGTATCCCTCCATGTCCACGGCCACGGCCATGGCCACTGTTGTTGCCACCATGCCCCCCGTTTGGTTCGACTGGTTCGGGGGTGGGCGCACGTCCACGGTTCATTAGGCGAGCAGATCGGCAGTTTGGCATCTGCAACACGGATCATAGGAAAAAATTTTGTGTTTGTGCCATAAGTGCTTACAATTCAGTATGATTACATGATTTTGACAATTTTAAAGAAAAACATTACACTATCCAACACTCATTACAAAGAAGCAATAAGATCCATAAGATGCAATAAGATCCAAAACATTCATTACATGGGTTTATTACATACCATCATCTCCAATAGCTACACTTGGAGACTTGCGAGAATCATACTACGCGTAGTGTCTCATATTACATCTCATAAGGGGTACATCATGGGGTACAACTTATGGAAGCCACTGACATGACTTATGACCACGCAGGGTCATCTACTCTAACTTGTACACTGCAGCTAGGATACGACTATTCTTGATCTCGATCTCCTCGTCAGACTTGTGAAGTCGAGACACGTACTTCAAGGCCTCGACGAGCTCCTTGGTAGGCTTGGCTCCAGGTAGGGTAGGGCAGGCATCTAGGTTGAGGCAAGTCGGGGATAACTCAAACTCCTCTATCCTAGGCTTCGTCTTGCTGCGAATCTCCTTGGGTAGCTGATCCCACATACCCTTCATCTCCCTGAGGCGCTTCTTGTCAGACTTCTACCAAGCCTACCAAGTCCTCTCACACTTGTCCTGTAGGTACTCATTCTGCCTGAGTGCCTCGATCAGGTGACCCTAGTTGCGAACGGCCTTCTTCATGAACTCCTCTAGCTCCTGAGTCATGGTCTTGTTCTTAGATTGGATTTTTAGCATATCAATCCCCTTGGACCTCTCTCTGTCTCCTCTGTGGTTGAACTTGGCCTTCTTGTCATCCAACTCTCTCTACAACTCCAAGACCTTGCTGTTGAGGTAGCAGTTCATGTTGCCTAGGTCGGTGGTTTTGTCCTATAAGTCGGCGACCTCAGCTCTGTGGACTTCTTCATGATGGTTGAGCTCGTCCTATAGCTTGGCAACTATCTCAAGCAGACTAGCTCGCTCCTGTGCTCCCTACGAGTCTCGCTCCTGGTAATCCCACAGAAGGGCCTGGTCCTGATGTCTCCTCTGCTCAAGCTGGGTCACATACCTGTCCTGCTCTAGTAGGTGGATAGCCAAGACATGAAGGCATCTGTCCTCCTCAGCAAAGATAACGCTGTCGGCTACAAAACTCTGCTCACTAGGGGTAAGGCTGAGGTCGAGGGCCTGAGGAAGTAGACGGAACTCTGTCATCTTTAGGTGCTCATAGTGATCCCTCATCACTCTACGAAGTGCCTTGTGTGAGACAGCTCACAGTCCCTCCTCAACTGTGTCCTCTATAGTCAACTCGGTGAAAGCTGGGACAGAAGGTAAGGTAGTGCTAGCTGGGAACTTGACTGAGGTGACAACCAGTCCTTTGATTCCTCCTTCCTGAGCTGACTTCCCGGTGCAGGTGACCTTGACAAGCTCGTCAGGGACTCCTAACATGATGAGAACTCGGCAGAGGGTCTGTGCAAAACCCTCGAGCTCACGTAGGTCGAAGGTAAGCTTGGCGTGGTCCAGAGGTAGCGGTCCTATAGGTGGCCATTCGATGTTCGTTGCCATCTGCATGTTTTTTAAGGAATCAGGTGTTAGTAGGTCAATAAATAGATAAGCCTTGCATAAAAGTAAATGCAGGGTCGGTATATAACTGAAAGAAGGGTTGTTCATGTCCTTTTCTATCGTCCATTTCTAAGGGTTTCATCCTAGGGTCAAGTATAGCTCTGATACCAACTGAAGCGACCTGATTTCTGCAAAGGGAAATCCACAGAGTTGAAGTGTAATAAGACCATTGTAGATCATATTACCCAAATTCCAGTCGAATATCACATCCATACAACGTAATATCAGAGTACAAATAGTGCGGAATTACATAAAATTATTACATCGCCGCATTGGTGGAATCAGAAGTAGCATTCATTTAGAACAGCTTAAAGATAAGATCGCCAAACTCGAGTGTAGGAACGAACCCCTCAACCGTCAAACTCTTTATACCTATACTCCTCAGCAGAACATGTGTGCCAAAATTTATAAGTACAATTTGTACTGGCCACTCTCACCCTATGAGCATTGCTTTGTGGAAATTGGATGCAAGTTGGATATAATCAAAAGGAACCTATAAGGCTAGGGTTTCCTATGTTTTAGCATATCAAGTATATAATAGTATAGTCAAGTTTTAACACCATTCCCACACACATTCCACCCCATTCCCGTCTAGAGCCAGGTTTCGATCCAGGGATCGATATACCACCATCTCCATATCATCACCATACCATCGCTCTGTCGACAGGCCAACTCCCTCTCGGCACTGTCTCAAGGCCCGTAGCCCCTGGCTACATCCAACACTCTCTCACGAGGGAAGAAGAGAAGGACTCATCTCATTATCTAGTTTAAGCGAAACCCAGGAAAGGTCCATAGCCAACAAGTCGGCATATGTATCGATCGATCAACCATACACTCTGCAGAGGTTTTACATAACCACAAGATCTGCCTTCTTCACTGACCATCGTCAACTGGGCTGATTCCGGCCACTTGCTAGCCTAGGATAATGCCACTCTACCATTCAGCCCTAGTACACCCCAAGTCTAGTCTGGGGTGGCTGAAACTGTGAGTCATGAGCCGGGTCCATAAGGTCTCCATGAAGTCTCGTAAGGGTGTGGGGGAAATCCTCCGCGCCCCGTACCTCCTTACACTATCCGCTATCAACCTAGCAGTAGTGGCAATATCCTACCAAGTAGTCCGGCCGTCCCGCACCATATAGGGCGAGTGGTACGTAAGGCTTCCCAGTGAATCTGAGTACTAGTAAGTCCTTAGGGATGACCAAGCCAGAATGTCTTCATCAGGGTTTCCATTTACCGTGCCACCACAACACCACCACCCTGGACTCCTCCCATCACAGGTTCACACCCAGGGCCACCTCATATCACCATTTACCCACCACAGGTATCCATTTTCCAGGGGTGCCCAGGTAGCACCCCACGGCAAGACTTGCCCCAGGCTCGTCGTATACTCCAACTTGGTCGACACAACCCTTACCCTCCACGCACCCAAGTCACACACACAGCACTCTCCCCAAGGTCTAGATAACACCAGTCTCCACCACACATCAATGTAGTACAAGCATAGTAGAATTATAAGCAATGAAATATAGCAGCAAGCGTGTGTCTAGCCTAATAGTAGGGTAAGCAGGGGTAAGGTTGCATCAAGTTAAAGGCCATCAAGAAAGCATACTACCATGCAAGTCCTATCATAGTGTGATTATAACAATAAAGTAAAGCAATAGCAGCTCTATATTAGCCATGCGTAATAGGTGCTACGAGGTTGGGTGGGATGTGGCACCTTTAGTGAAGTTGTCTCCGTACTCCTCATGGTACTCTTAGTCCTCATCCATCTGGTTCTCCTCCAAGTCTGGAAACGATCGCATTATAGTCATGCTAGCGACGTCTATAGAATAGCACAAAAAGCAATGAAAATTCAAAAGAGCCAAATGCACTCAAACATGGGTTCATTGCGTAGAGCTTGATTTTAGATGAATTTTGGTCCTAGTCTTGTATTTTTCTGAGTTCGTATGAATTAGTTATGAATTTCTGAAGTTTCAATCATTTCTGAAAATGGGAAAAGGTTGAATTAATATCGTGCTGACACGTGTCTCGTTCCTGTTGGTCCACGTGGCTTGCTGACATCAGTATGACGTCATCATGACGTCATCATCTTGGTTCTGGTACTGACTGGTGGGGTCCTACTGACATCATCATGACATCATCTACGTCATCAGCTACTGACAGGTGGGACCAGGGGCTCTTGGGTCACTGACATGTGGGTCCGGTCTAAGTCAACATCAAGTCAACGGGCGAGTCAATGGTCAATGGATCACAGTCACTGACAGGTGGCCCCTGTCAACGGTCAATGTTGACCGGTCAATGGTCAATACAGGCCGAGCCTCGACTGGGCTGGTTGGGCCTAGATTTGGGCCAGGCTTGGCCCGCCATGTGGCGCACGCTGGTGCGGCCACATTGTCTTACTGGGCCACTAATGGGCCAAGATCCACAGGCGCAGGTGAGGCACGGTTCATGGTGAACCCACCTATGTTGGTCCATAGACCGTAGAGTCGGTCTATGAAGGATTGGGTCCACTTACTCCTTCCCAGGGTTTGGTTCACGTGCACGACGTGGTCGTGGTCGGAGCTCGGCGGAGCTGCTCGGGACATGGTCGTGGTCGGAGCTCGGTGGAGCTGCTCGGGACATGGTCGATGTGGTCATGGTCGGAGCTCGGCGGAGCTGCTCGGGACATGGTCGACGTGGTGAAAATCCCCTTTCTCTTCCCCGACGGGGCTCCTGCTGGCGGTGAGGTCACCGATGAGCACCCACGATGGCGCTAGCGTCTGATTAGGGTAGGCAATAGTTTCCCCATGTCATGGCGACTGCGACAGTGGGGTTGGGGCAATGGCTAGGGCTTCCTAGGGCTCTGGCCGTGGTGAACGGCGGCGTGGGTTCATCGGCGTGCATGGACAGGGCTGTAGTGGTAGCAAGAGCCCAGTTGGAGGAGCGTGTGAGCTCCACAGTGCTTCTATGGCCATGGTAGGCGTGTTGAAGGAGCTCCTGGTGCTCCCAGTGGCTCCGGCCATAGTGGTGGGGGCAAAGTAGAGGCGGTGGCGCTCCAACGAGGTGCGGTGCGGCAACATAGGGCTCCGGTGGGCTTCCTCTTCGGCTAAGGTGAACGCGGTGTGACTCTCATCATGGCAGAGCTAGTCGGGGTGTCAACGTCGCCTTTACCACAACGTAGAAGATGTGGTGGTCTCGCCATGGTTGTACTCTCGGCCATGGTGAGCGTGCCCGTGCATGTGCGCTCCTGCTCCGATGTACAACGTCATGGCTAGGGTCCTCCATTTGGCTGATGGCAGCGCACACGGTGCGTCCTAGGTCTCAGCAAGTGTGTCCATGGCGGTCTTCCTAGTTAACCAGTTGGGCTAGGCCAAAGCTCGAAGCTTCAGCAAGGTTTCGATCATGGCGATGCACATTCCATTTGGCTAGGGAGGTGGTCTCAGCAAGATGGCTCACCGCAGGGAGCTCGAAGGCGATGGTGGTGGTGTGGTGGTGAGGTGAGGCCGTGATGAGGCGATGCAGTGCCATGCCGAGCAGCTTTCATCGCTGTAGATGATCGGGGTGGCGCTCCTGGCTCCGGCGAGGTCCTCCCCGTAGTGGCTTCCTTCTCCTCCTTGCTTCTCCCTCCTCCCTCTCTCTTGGCTTGACGCTGTGTGGTGCTGTACCACTAGCGGCGGCGGCGAACAGGCTGAGGGTTAGGGCTCATGGATGTTGGCTTTTATAGTCGAGCTCCAAGAGCTCTAATGGCGGATGACGATCGGGCGGTGGTGATGCGTGCGGCGCATCCGATGGCTCGCATGCGGCAGCATAAGCGCGGCGTAAAGGGGAATAGGGTCATGCGATGTGCGTGACCCTGGGCCCGCGCCTGCTCTACTGTCGGGGCTCGGTCGGGAGGAGAGGCTGGCGTAGGGAGGAAGAAGACCCTAATGCTGGGGTGGCTGACGCGTGGGGTCTGGTTGGCAGCTTGTCCTATTGCGGCGGCGTGCGGTGCGTGATGGCTGACGGGCGGGTTCGGCTAGTCAGCGGCTTGTGCGCGTGCGGGCGGCAGGGTGTTGCTGTCCGCCTTCGTGGGCCGCGTGTGCGAGTGGGAGGGTAGGCGGGCTAGCTAGCTGGGCCGGTCGAGGCAGGCTGGGATGCTGCTGTTCCCTCTTCTTTCCTATTTCCTTCTTGTTTTCTTATTCTTTTTCTATTTTGTTCTCCTTTTATTAATCAACACATAAACCCAAATAAAATCCAAATCACTATGTTGAATATAATGCAACTTGATGTATGCTATGTGGTAAAATAAATTCAAGGTGATGAGGTGAGATACTTGTGCAAGTCATGTAGGTTTAGTTAGATTTCGACTAATGCAACACTTAGGGTTAGCTCCTACAAATGTCACTCATCATCACATGGGGTTTTTGAAGAAAAATTTTCTAGTTGGGATTTTTGGTGTGTGGATTTTTTGGGTTGTTACAGCTGCATGAGGCTGTAGTCCTTGAGCACATGCTTAAATGGGAAGGTGTGGTTTAGGCATGGCCCCTCGACTAGTTTCTCAAAGTGGTTCAGAGTGCCCTCCATAGGCTTTTGACCACCCTTGCGGTCAGCAGCGACCATGAGCGAGTCCTCATGCCGTTGCTTCTTGTTCTTCCTTTTGGCGGAACGGTTGGAGGTGCCTTCGCTGGCACACTCGTCCCGCCTTGCCTTGCCCTCGAGGCGATCAAAGATCACTCCAACTGCCTCTTCTCTTAAGGCATGGCTAGTGGCGATGTTCAGGAGTTCCTTAGTGGTTCGTGAGCCCTTGCGTCCCAACTTATGAACCAAAGACTCGTAGGTCATCCCGGACAGGAAGGCTCCTATCATGTTGGTGTCTACGACATTAGGGAGCTCATTGCACTATCGGGAGAAGCACCATATGTACTCATGGAGGGTCTCATCGGCCTTCTAACGGCAGTTCTTGAGGTCCCATGGGTTCCTAGGGCACTTGTATGTGCCCTTGAAGTTCCCCCACAAAGATCAACTTTAGATCCGCCCAACTCTAGATCGCATTAGACGGTAGGTGTTCCAACCACGCTCATGCCAAATCAGCTAAGAATAGTGGAAGGTTGTGGATAATGAAGTGATCATTATCCGCACCACCGGCTTAACAGGCAAGCCAATAGTCTTTGAGCCAAAGTCTAGGGTTTGTCTCCCCAGAGTACTTAGGGATATTGGTAGGTGGTCAGTACCTTGGCGGGAAAGCAACATTGAGGATGTGTTGGCCGAAGGCCTGAGGGCCTAGTAGGCTAGGGCTCAGGCTTTAGTCCTTGCCACTATCGTAGCATCCACCGTGATGAGGATGATAGTCACGGCGGGCTCCTTCTCTTGGGTCACTGTAGGTGCATTTACGGGCGTCGAGGGTGTTGCATGCGTCACGGTTGCGGCTGAGGCGCTAATGCACTAGAACCATGGTGCGCTGCCTCCCGCCCTAGTGCTTGATGGACTACTGCATCCTTGGTGGGGTGTGCCAAGGTTGTGCGCTGGCTGGCGTCGAGCTCGCGTCATTGAGACAGCGAGCTCTCAGCCTACTGCACCGCTACAAGCTCGAGTAGCATGCGAATCTTGCGGTGGGCCTAACGATCCTTAGGCATCGCGGCCTCTAGAAGGCCATGGAGCAGGGCCGTTGTGGCGGCGATGTTCTGGCTTGCTCGGGCAAAACAAGGATGGGCTTCATCATCGGCGATGATCCTTCGGTTCACATCATGGGCCCTAGCGCATGTGCTCCCACCGTCTCCATGGCGTTCGATCTCCCGATCGACCTCCACGCATTCCCGCACAAGCTAGATTCCAGCTTCCTCGATCTCCCGCTTTCAGGATCTTAGCTACTCCACCCCTACGTGAGGTGGGGCTATTGTCTCCCCTTTGGTTCCATCGCATAGGTTGCCTACCGGGGTAGCCTCCTTCGTGGAGATGCTTTCGACGTGTCCCTCAGGGGTACCCACCATGAAACATTCTCAAGAGGGGTGATGGCTCCCCCTGCTAGAGTCAGAACCAGAGTTCGACCCCTGGCGCCTCTACAAGGAGGCTGTGGAGGGATTCCATGATGCTTTCGATCAACCCCACGAACTCATTGTTCGTGGGGGATGGGATCGTGTGCTGTGCCACAAGGTGGCTAACGATCACCGCGGCATTGCGGAGACTGAACGAAAGCACCATCGAGGCCCTTCGTGCGAAGTGTTCCAGAGAGAGGGTGAGGTGGTATGGGTCCTCCCTAGACAGTTGGGGTCTAAGGGAGACACCGGGCTGGTGCTCAAGCCTCCCATAGTTGAAGCCGATGGAGGGGAGAGATTGGATGGTGGCGTGAGCCAACGCCAACTCTCCTCCCACCATGACGATGAAGTCTAGGTCACCGAAACGCACATGTACACCTAGGACCTAGCTAATTACGTGGTTAGCCATCTAAGGCCTGATATGGAACGCACAAAGGTCCCCTACCTAGCGCGCTAACTGTCGGTGTTTTGAATAAACATCAACTAGTAAATTTATATTTGTTGCGTGTTAGGCCCGGATGGTGTACTAAAGGACACAAGGTTTATACTGGTTCGAGTAGAATGTCCCTACGTCCAGTCTATTGCTGCTTGTGTTATTAGCACCGAGAAAGGTTTATAGTAGGGGGTACAAATGGTCGAGAGAGGGACAGGTCCCAAGTCTCTGATGGAAGGGTCGAAAGGATGCCAAGAGCTTGGTTGCTGCTTGGCTGTTTATGTGATGTGTTGTGTGTGAAATCGATCCATCCCCTTAGTGGGGCACCTTGCCCCCCCCCTTTTATAGACCAAGGGGGAGCAGGGATTGTAGATGGAAGAAAGAGAAAAAACTAGAGGTAGAGAGAGTCCTTCGAAGGTGTCGGGTCTTCCTTTTCCCTCAAGCCTGTCCTACTGCCATGATAGACCATGCCAGGGATAGCACATTCACTGATCCTGATAGGGCCATGCCCTGGCTTTGGTTGGCTAGTGGTCGTGTCCCATCCTACTCCTATAGATGATGCGGCGTGTCAGGGTACCGAGCCGTGACCCTTTGGGTAGCAGATGGGGAAGTGACCATATGTTCGTTACTTGTGATGATGTGAGTTCCCTCCTAGACTATAGTGGTTGTCGTATGCTTGTGTTAGGATCTGCGCCCGAGGGCTGATGGTGGTGCCCACAACACTATAGGACAAAAGTCGATGCCTACAACACTATTTGGACTCTGTCATGCTTGGAAGGTATAAAAGCCCCCGTCCCGTCGTATCCTGACGGTACCTTCCTGCAGGCGGGTAGGGCATGGTCCTCGATACTATGGTTGACTCGAATGTCCTATCTCACCCTATGCTCATCATTCTGAAGGAGCAGGATGCAGTCATCAGGCAAGGCAGAGCCAGCCCTAGAATGTCAGGCGAGGTGGAGCTTGCCTCGGGAATCGAGTGTGGCGGAGCCAGCCCTCAGCCATCGGGTGAGGCAGGGCCAACCCTTAGACATCGAGCGAGGTGGAGCCAGCCCTCAGACATCAGGCGAGGCGGAGTCCGGCCCTCAGCCATTGGGTGAGGCAGAGTCCGGCCCTCAGCCGTTGGGCGAGGCGGAGCCCACCCTCAGCCATTGGGCAAGGCGGAGCCAACCCTTAGCCGTCGAGCGAGGCGGAGCCATCCCTACGATGTTGGGCGAGGTGGAGTCCAGCCCTAGGGGGTCAGGCGAGGCAGAGCCAGCCCTCAGACATTGGGTGAGGCGGAGTCCAGCCCTCGGGGGTCGAGCGAGGTAGATCCAACCCTTTGGGGCTGGGCGAGGCACAGCCAACCTTCAGTTGTATGGGCAAGAAGTGTAGTTGCATTCTTGCCTATCCAGAAGCATCAGCGTTTGATGGTTATTAGCTCCACCTCATTGGGTACCCCAGTATTAGGTCCCCGACACCCATCAAGGTCTCCATCTTCGGGACCAATCGATGCACTCGAACAATAAACAAGACTGGAGAAGTCCGGTTCGGCGGACTCAAATTCTGAACTCTCACCGGGAGGTAAAATCGGTAGTTATCCATATTTATTTTTTCGTATTGCATGAATTATTTAGCATATTTACTTTTCTGCATTTAGAAAAGAAAATAAAAATCTCATCATTGCATTATAAAATGTTAAGCCCCATGTGAACAATTTTCATGGTGTGTAAAACCCACAAGAATATTCACCGTGGTGGCATAAAAAATAAAAATACCATGCATACATCTAGTAATATTTCATTATATCATAAAATATTTTCTATGAAGCACGTATATACAATCATATATAGAAGAATACTGGAAACCAGGACCCATAGGAGACACTTGGGACCCACCATCACCTCACTATGCACTAGCACTGAATTTTTAGATCATATGCACCAAAAGCAAAGAGATATTACTTAGCTTCGAAGCAATGCACCATTTGGTGGAGGATGAGAGCGAGTGGGCCTAGAGTGGGGCTGGCTAGCCCCACCACTTGGCCGACCGTCCTACTGCTCTCCCCTCTATAAATGCTGAAGCTCCTAGCTGCTCTCTGCCTCAAGCACAACACAAGTTTAGTTTTTAGCCTCCTAGTTTTGAAATTATCTTCTGCAGTTTAGAATTTCCAAAGTTTAGAAGTGTTGTAGGAATTAGAAAATCCAAAAATATTAGATAGACATTCCGCTAAAATTCTACCAATTAGAAAATATTTCTAACCCCAAGAACGACTAACTCCTAGAGGGCTGACCGCTAACTCATTTTTTAATCCGTTCCATGGGTTTTGTTGTTCTTGTTGATATTTTGCAAGATGTTGAACAAGATAAAGGGCAAGTTCACTTGATCGTCTTCCTCCTGCTCCACTAGGAGTGCCTCCTCTAGAGCTGGCTCTGACATGAACATAGATGAACCAACTGCTGGAGCCGCTGCACCCACGTACTGCACCTGCTGCACAAGAGGAACCCAATTTCTTGATGGATGAGAAGGACATCCGCTAGCGAAACCGCTTTGAGAATGACAAGTACAAGCTACTGAAGCCGCACACCATCACACTTACAAGTGTGTACAATCCACAACTGCTCCAAGACATAGGTATGGACGTTGAATATGAATTTATATTTCAAGTTGTGGGTTGTGTTGGTGTTTCTAAGCGTAAGTAGAGGGATCCGCAAGCGCACGGATACACTATTGTAGCACTTCACCTGGAGATATTTAGGGTATCGTATTTTCCCAAAGGAACGAATGTGCAAGTCTCTTAGCTAGTTCACCTAAAGAAAACAAGGAAAAGGTAGCTTGGGTAGTGAGGTTTTTCTAAGGATAGATATCTTAAGCAAAGATAACTATGACACTATAGACATGCTTTGGGCACTGGCTTACACCTGGTCTGCCAAGCGATACCGGCCTTCGCTCTACGTCAAACCTAGATATGGGGGAGTACAAAGGATGTACAGGGCTGTCACCACCTGTCACCTACCCCTCAACCATAGGGAATGAAGCAAACGAAGATAGCTTATAGCCTAAACACCATGTCTACGCTATCAACTATTACTCTAGCGTGCATGCAAGGGTTATACGTCTCTATCAGGGCCCTTCTACTAGAGCACCCATCACAAGGATGGACGATGATCCCTAGGTTTATAATGATCAAAGGTAACTTTCTTAAGTAATAAATTCCAAAGTTAAACACGAACTTCTTACTCCAAGTAGTAAGACCCTCGTAGAGGTACAAGTGGAGGAGTTCCTAGCTCCGACACTCTTCCACTAGTGTAGCTTGCACACTAAGGGAGGTTGCCAACGGCCTTGGCACTTCTCCAACTCTTTCCTCACTCACTCCACACTTATTCTAGCTGAATGCTAAGTAGAAATGTAGCTCTCCTTTTCTTTCTTGTTCTCTTGATGTCCTCTAGAGGGAAGCTCTACCCCTCTATTTATAAAGGGAGAATGGCGGTGCTTCAAGCTATTGTTGGCGTGAAGTTAGGGCTACACCGCCTCAGCATGGCGGCATGCCATCGCTAGAGGAGAGGTAGGGAGGAGCGTTGGAAAATGCCTTTCAGTGAATTTTTCCATGCATTAATGTTTGTGACCTGCAAAACATGCTTGTACCAAAACTTGTGGAAAGTGTAAGTTAAAATTCCTAATTCTAAGTTTTGGTGTTTACATTTGTTCATTTTGTTTATATGTTGGTGGTAGGATTACGAGTTTCAGCATCGCTCACAAGATCCCCACACTTAGCCCTTTACTCATCCTCGAGTAAAGTTTAAGGACTAAGCGGGTTCATCTCCTTGATTCAAAATCTATATACAGGTTATTCCAAGCTTCACCATAACTTGTGAACTTCTAAGTGTCTACCAAAATATCTTGGGTGATTGAAAAATAGAATAGCTTAGATTCAAATCTCCTTACTCTATTTATGCTTAGAAACTTGGATTTTGTATTATTTTGAAAACATAAAGATAGCTTTTGTTCCTTGAATGATTCGCTCAAGCCGTAAGTGGTTCCTTACCAAGGCATATTTGAATGTTTTTGTCTTCTCTTTTGATCATCCTACTTCTAAAAACCTTATATGGAGCTTTAGGTAGGGATGAATATTGTGAGGCACACTTACCTTGCATATGTTGTAAAGTCAAATCCTAGACCTCACTGGAGGGAAGCGTCATACTCTTAGATCAAAACAGTGCAAGTGTGTGGAATTTTTGGTGGAACTGCACTCCTCCATTTCATATGATCTCTCTAGCTTTTTATTTGGAAATATGGCTAGCATATATTTTTTCAATGAGCCTTCATGTGCCCATCATTTTTCTATACTTTGGTGCCTTCATGTGTCCCTATTTTTTTGGAGACCTTCATGTGTCTCATCGTTTTTTTCAATGCTTTGCATAGCCCTTTCTATCTCTTTTACTAAGCTAGGGGGATCACATCTCTAGAACATGGAGTATTTATGTGATGGTGATGAAAACATGTTTTAGCGTATTCCCAATTTAGAAATAGCTGTTATACGTGGCGTGTACATGAGTTTTGATCTTGGGAGCATGAAACATCTCTCAACAGGGGTCACAAAATTTGACCGAACTCAACACAAAGTAAGAGGCGCATGTGGAAGGTTTCTATTATGTATGAACATGTATGGCCTCGGTAGGTATTTGTATGTCATTAAAGGAACATGCTATTTTGAATTTTGATTTGTAAAATAAATCCCGAGCACTTTGTAGGAATGAGTGTCATATCATCCTACTATATCTCATTCGTTAATTACTTAGATAAAATGGATTCCCTATGATGAGTGTTAACAAGTTTTTAGGAATATTAGCAGGGAATAAAAACTATACAAACCCTTAATCATAGGAAGATATAGAGATGGAGCATCACTTTATTATGTTTAAGTTTAGTTCTTAGGATTCTTATTATTGAAATAGAGTGGGAGAGAATTTCACGGACCGTGATTTTTGCGTGTGTTGTTTTATCTGTGCAAAATGGAGGTGCCTCTCCCACACTTGTACCTGTCTTTATTTTTCATTTGACAACAAGAAATCCAAGAGACAAGTGTAGACAAATAATTCTAAAAATAAATCTTTATTCAATCATAAGAATAAGAGTCTCATTACATGATTGGAAAGAAAATGCTCTAAATGAAGTAACTAATGAAATATGCATCTAACAAAGGAAATAGAGCATGCGCCTAAGGAAACAAAATAGAGCATGCGTCTAATCAAGAGCCTGCTCTACCCTATAGCTCTAGCCACCTTGCCTAGTCTACGCCCAAAGCTAAAGATGCAGACGTCTAACTGGTGCTCAAGGCCTTTAACTTTGATCTTGCTATCGTCTAACTGGCCCCTAAGAAATCTAACGTCCTCGCGCAGGTTTTTAATCTTGTTTTTTAGCGAGGTGATTTGGGGGTCTTTAGGAGGTGCAGGTGCTTCATCTTCCTCAAATATACTGCATGATTTTATGGTAGGCGGCTTATTGGTCCTCTTAAATCTAAGGGGCTTGGATGAGGAACCAGCTGTCTCCTTTGAGATGGATTTTTGGACAGGGATTGCCAGCCCCTTTCCTTTCCCTGGTTTGCGCATCAGCCCCTTTCCACACCCACCATTGGGCTTTTGAACCCCCACTAAAGTGTAGCTACAGCTATAAACAGTGTTGCCCGAAGGTGTTACATGGACGCTTTCCATAGCATTTTCTGGAGTCTTGCGCTTGTTGGCTCCTGAAGCCGACTTTGACAGGGGCACCCATCTAGGCTGGGCATCAGCCTATGGCACCTTTGTCCTAGCCATGGACCACACGCTCGTGCCTTCGCTTGCTCCGCTAAGGAGAGGAAGCATGAGGGCAAGTGGAGCCATCATGACAGCGCACGCTTCCTCTCGAACAAAGGTGTTTTCGGGTGTTTGGTTGATGGGCTGTGGGATCTCTTCTAAGTTGAAGGTGGTGTTGGAGCCAGTGTACAAAGCAAGTGCTTGGTTAGCCATGGCTCACTAGGGATGCTAGGCATCAATGCTATGTGTAGATGAGGAGGAGAAGGATGCTTTGGTATGGAAGAAGGCTTTAGGGTGCTTTATATAGGCTAGCAACTGTGCAAGGGAAGATATCTCAGTGCAAAACTCTAGATGATCATGATGTAATAAGTCATACGAAGTGATCCCAGCAGACAGGGCACGAGAGGAGCAAGGAGGGGGTGGCCGATCCCATGGGTCGCTTGCCCCCTAAGGGTTGCTACCCTGACCGTGCTTTCTTCTAGACGTTCCTCCATGCACTAATATATGATCCCCATGGTTCTCTATTTTTATCTTCAATTTTTTAAACATATTTCACAATTTTATGTGTTACTTAAATAAGACATAAGTAAAGTATAAGTTGCACATAGCCCTATGATGATAAATATATGTGAGTACATGTTTAAATGCAAGAACATGTTAGAGATATTTGAATTTTCATAGATTTGCAATGAATTCATCAAAAGAGATTAGGTTTATTTCATTAATTTCTTGATTTATATCATGAGAAGGTTCTAAGAAAATTTTCAATCATTGACCAGTAACTTTAAATGTGTTATCATCATTGTCCTGGATGGTGATCGTGCCATGAGTTGATGAGTTGACGACGGTGAATGGTCCTTCCCATTTGCTATGTAGCTTACCTTTACCGAAGAGCTTGACTCGGGAGTTGGATAGTAGGACTTTGTCTCCCTTCTTGAATTCTTTTTGTTGGATTCAGTGGTCATGCCATTTCTTGGTCCTTTCATTGTAAAGTCTAGCACTATGGTAAGCTTTCTCATGCCATTCTTCTAGCTTAGAGATTTGCCTCTATTGGTTTTTGTCGGCTAGCCTTACATCCATGCTCTAGT
Source organism: Miscanthus floridulus (assembly GCF_019320115.1). NCBI lineage: Eukaryota > Viridiplantae > Streptophyta > Magnoliopsida > Poales > Poaceae > Miscanthus > Miscanthus floridulus. The sequence continues at coordinate 47,748,004 of NC_089598.1, read as the reverse complement.
TCTTGATAGCCTAGTAAGCTCGATGCTCAAGCTCAACTGGTAAGTGGCAGCTTTTTCCATAGACAAGCTAGAACTACGACATACCAATGGGGGTTTTGTAAGCTGTCATGTATGCCCAAAGTGCATCAAGAAGCTTGTTCTTCGAACCCTTCCCCATTTCGTTGACTGTCTTTTGCATGATATTTTTTATTTGCTTGTTTGATGTTTCTGTTTGGCCGTTGGTTTGTGGATGATATGGGGTGGTGACATTGTGCTTGGCCCCAAGCTCCCTTAGGAAGGCTCTAAAGGTTTTGTCAATGAAGTGAGATCCCCCATCGCTTATCACCATTCTCGGTGTTCCAAAATGAGGGAAGATCACTTCATGGAACATCCTTTGGGCATGCTTGGTGTCGGCAGCTTTGCATGGTAATGCTCCCACCCACTTTGACATGTAGTCGACGGCGATGAGGATATACTCATAATCTTGGGACTTTTGGAATGGCCCCATGAAGTCAATGCCCCATACATCAAATATTTCTATTTGAAGGTTGTAATAGAGGAGCATTGCATTGGGAGAAGTGATGCCACCTTGTAGCTGGCATTTTCGACACCTTCGAATGAATTCTTTGGTGCCTTCGTACATCGTCGGCTAGAAGAATCCGCACTATCAGATTTTGGCTTGAGTGCGGAATGCTCCATAATGGCGTCCGTATGGGGCTGCATGGCATTTTTTGATGATTTGTATACCTCTATCGTGGGCACACACATCTCAGCAAGCCATCAGAATAGATCTTGTAGAGGTACAGGTCATCCCAGAGGTGATGTCTGCTTTCAGCTTGTAGCTTCTTCTTGTTCTCGCCCAGTGGTACATACCCTAAAACCATGAAATTCACAATATTTGTGTACCATGGGTTTGAATCTGTCACCCATAGTAGCTTGTCGTCATGTAAAAAGTCATTAATTGGAAGTCCCTGCATGTTAGTGGCTGGCATACATGACAGATGATCTACAACAGTATTTTCTACTTCCTTTTTATCTTTTATTTCTAGGTCAAATTTTTGGAGTAGAAGAATCCATCTTATGAGGCATGGTTTTGCGTCTTTCTTAGTGAGCAGGTATTTAAGTGCAGCATGATCGGTGTAAACAATTATTTTTGCTCCTACTAAGTAAGATCTAAATTTATCAATAGCAAAAACAACTGCAAGAAGCTCTTTTTCAGTGGTGGCATAATTAAGTTGTGCTCCTATCAATGTTTTGCTAGCATAGGCAATTGCATGATGCTTTTTATCTTTAGTTTGGCCAAGGATTGCACCAACGGCATAATCACTAGCATCATACATTATTTCAAATGGCAGCGACCAATCGGGTGATTAGATGATTGGTGCTGAGATGAGTGCCTTCTTGAGTGTATGGAAAGCATTTAAGCACTCATCAGTGAACTCAAAAGGTACATCCTTAGCTAGCAAGTTTGTCAATGGTCTAGAGATTTGCGAAAAGTCCTTAATGAAACATCTGTAAAAACCTGCATGTCCTAAAAAGCTGTGGATTCCTTTTATGTTCATAGGGGTGGTAATTGTTCTATAACTTCAATTTTAGCCTTGTCAACTTCAATCCCCCTCTCAGACATTAAGTGTCCAAGAACGATGCCCTCTCTAACCATGAAATGGCATTTTTTCCAATTTAGTACTAAATCTTTTTCCTGACATCGTTGCAAGACTTTGTCTAAATTCTCTAGACAATGGTCAAAAGTTTTGCCATAGACTGAAAAATCATCCATACAAACCTCCATAATTTCTTCTATCCTGTCTGAGAAAATTGATATCATGCACCTTTGAAAAGAGGTGGGTGCATTACATAGCCCAAAACACATTCGTCTATATGCATATGTTCCGTATGGGCATGTGAAGGTAGTCTTGCTTTGGTCATCAGGGTGGATAGGAATTTTATGATACCCTAAATACCCATCGAGAAAACAAAAGAAACAGTGCTTTGCCAACCACTCTAACATCTCATCGATGAAGGGTAGTGGGAAGTGATCTTTTTTTGTGGCTGCGTTGAGTTTTCGGTAATCTATACACATCCTCCACCCCGTGACGGTTCGTTGTGGGATTAATTTGTTCTTATTGTTTTCTACGACCATCATGCCCCCTTTCTTGGGCACCACTTGGACGGGGCTGACCCAGCCGCTATGTGGCATGGGATAGAAAATCCCGGTGTAAAGAAGTTTTAGGACTTCCTTCTTCATGACTTCCCGCATCGTGTTATTGAGCCTGCGTTGGGGTTTGTGTGATGGTGTGCTTGTAGGGTCAATAGGGATACGATGGGTACAAAGCATTGGACTTATCCCCTTAAGATCTTGGAGTGAATTGTGGCAGAACTGACCAATTTATAAGAGCACAAGTACAATGGCAACCACTGAGGCGATCGCACTGTCATACTTGAGCCCATATAAACCCAGTAGTTCGTCGAGTATCACGAAGGAACTCAAATAATCCAACATACAACCAAGATCATACATGATTCAACATACAAGCCACATGTTACATAGGTTCACAAGTAGTTCAACATACCTTGAAGTACGAAAAGAGTTATTACAACCCAAGTTCAAATATAGTAGCAGAAGCAATATGGTTCTAAAACCATCATCACACACACTTGTTTAAATACATGCCAGTTTGTGATCAAGTCCAACAAAAGCATCAGAGGTAAGACAACATAGAAGAGCCTTGCCTGCGGCTTTACTCCTCGTCCACGGTGGGAGAGAAGCAATTCTTACAATACCCATGGTATACCGTGCCATCTGCAACAAGTGGGAAATAAAACCTAAGTATAAGAAGGTACTCAGCTAGACTTACCTATCATAAACCAAAAATAAAGTGACACCAAGGATCATGCAAGGCTTTATAAGTGGAGCTAGCTTGACAACATTTTGCATAAAAGCCATTAGTTGAGCTATACATTTTATAATTTGGTCCGAAGTTAATTGTAGCTATTCATCTCTATATTAGCATCTATCCTGTGCTAGACATGTGATATATAATTATGTAGCATAACAATAATAACCATAGCTGGTATAATATTTTCATGTTCATCATAACCATTAAATTCTATAGTCCAGTTACTACGATGTTGGAGCTAGTCGAGTTTCTCACTATCCAGGAGAGACGGCGATTCGAATCGGTTGCAACCAGCGAGGCAGTATTCCTAACACAAACCTAGGCCCACCAGCCACGGTAGCCTTAGGTCACCTTTGGTACAACTCTGGTACACATGTCATGGGTTCAATCAGCGCCACACAATCAGGGACAACCAGCTGCCAGGACATTCAGGCCTAGCCTATCCATGGGCTCACGTGTGGCTCCCCACACATCCTTACTACCATCTAGAGTGTGCACGTTTATAGAACGGGGCCCAGCCTGAGTTGAGCTACTTTGCTTCGCGGTCGTAATGAGTTATCCGATCAGCTAAGTGAGAGGCATGCGTTCAATCTTGATAGAAGTGCCAACAATGGTACGGTCCTTAATCGACATAGACGGGATCAACATAGCCAACCCAACACCATTTGCATATAAAATCCCACCTGATCTCCACTTAGATAACACCCCATGGTTATTTTTCACAGTAGCAAATATAGCCAACCGTGCTCCGGTATCCACCTATATCTTGCAGGTGATAGGAAATCACCTGACTTCTACCGAGCTAAGCATTGCTAAGCATATGTTTAATCCTGGACTACATAGGGTTCAAGGTATATTTCTAGACAAGGTAGTTCTATGCATCAAGTATTTCTAATCAATTCTTATAACCTAATGCATCAAACATAAATGACTCAAGTGATTTTTATAAAAACATAGGAGGCTTAGAATGCTCTAGAGCTTGCCTTTTAGAAAGGATGTAGGCCTATGATATGGGCACTCTAGTAATTCCTCTAGGGCCTGCTCTTCGCTTTCTAGAGCTACTTGCTATGGTGCCTCCTGGTCCTCTTCTTCCACTGCCTCGAATTCCAACAGCGTTATTCCCTCCGATGATCCTATATGCATGATCATGCAATAAGATACAAGAATGCAGAGGTGATGATATGGATGGTCGGATATGATGAAATGCATAAACATATACGTACTTAACAACAAGGTACCATGGTGATGACAAAATTAACTTTATTTTTAGTGAGTAGGTGTATATCTCTTCTCTAGTACAAGAAACATACACTCACCATGTTTTACCAACCTAAGATAGAGATGTTCATCATCATTAAGATGTCTATTACCTACAGCTAGCAATTTATCTTAATTAGCCTGATCATCTAATTCAGCAAGCATCATGCTCTCAAAGCAAACAATTCAAGAACTAGATGCAATTGAATTATAGAGCAACAAATATATATAATTGCATACACCCAATCAAAATTGCTTACAACCAACTATGCCAATAGGTCTCATTCATCACTAACATGTTAAAAGTATAATGGTTAAGCCCTAATAATTTCTTACAACATTTATTGATTTGCTAAGCATAGCTAGGTTAAAAATGGAACTGCTACTTCTAGAGCATAGAAAATTCTAGAAAACTTATAGTAGCTCATACATGCTCTCAACAGATTGCTGTTAAAATTTCATGCCATTTGGATAAGTACAACAACCTCTACAAAAATGACAAGTTACACGCTTTCTAGCCACTCAAATATACTTAGCATAGTAAAAAGTGTCAAGCAATAGATTTACTATTTTTCTTACATTCCTTATAATACCAGAACAATGTAGAAATTATCTCATGCCCATAAGTTACATAAATCTACCATAATTAATTTCACAAGAACTAGCATTTAATTAAGACAAAATAAGAATTCATTTTCCAATCATGTTAGTTGTAAGTTTAACATTTTTCCTAGCTTTAGCATGACAAAACAAGACGAGCAAAATTGGGATCACATTTTTAGCATCTCCCAAACTTAAGTTATGCATTTTTTAATATTAATAGGAATAAACAAAATAATTTAAACAGGGTATAAAACTATAGCACATACCAAGTTTCATATTATTAACAGGCAGTACTCATCAAGATGAATCCAACAAAATTGGGTTCACTCAATTTGGACACTCCTAGTTCTAGATATGAATTTTTGAAGTTTGTATTCAATTTCTGAAAACAAATAAAAAAATTTCAAAATCTGAAATCGCTACGCGCACACAGCTTAGTGTACTCGCTACCACTGATGCCTGGGCCCCATGGTCAACTAGACCCACCAGTCAGAGGCACAGCGCAGCGCCATGGCTTTGATCGGCGAGAGCTCACCGACGGCGAGATCTTCGGCGATGAGGTAAGCACCGAAGTGCTCCCCATCACCACGCGCATCGACTAGAGGGGTCGATTGTCTAAGGGGCTCGCTGGAGCTAGCTCGACAGCGGCCATGGTGGCTCGGCGGAGCTGCGCAGCGGCGTCACTATCGTCTTCGACCATGGCATTGGCAACTATGGCCTAGGTTAGCTTCCTAGGTGGTCGACGAAGATCTAGGGTTAGGGTTGGGGGTCATGGTGGCACCGGCGAGGCATGGCCGTGTGCATGGCGGCACGGTGGCATGAGCGTGACGGTGGCGCTGTGATGTTCCGACAAGCCAGGTGATGGCATTGAGCATCCGTCCTCCCGTTAAGCTTCGCCATCATGTGGCTAAGACCTAACACCTAGAAGTGAGCGGGGAAGAAGACCAGGCATGGATGGCCATAGTGGCGCACATGGCAGCGGCGCTCTCGGCTCACGACAGTGGACGTGCGTTCCGGCGCTGACGAGGCGGTAGCAGTTCAACGGGCCACGACACTAGCTTATAGGACCTACGACGAAGACAAGCCAAGGGAATTTTTTATTGAACGCATGTGTACTTTTAAGGAGTGAAAATATTGTAGCAACTCCTCATCCATTGCTAAGTTTAGCATTACTCAGGGACGAGTAAAGGTTAAGCATGGCGGAGTTCATTGACGGTAGTTAACACTCATCATAAACCATCAATATAACTTGTATAAATGCATGAATATACTCACCAAGATAGGTTTAGGGGTTTAAATTGATAAATTCCATGAGTTTTGGTGAATCTATGTTTTCAGCAGGATTTATTCAGAAAATGAGCAAGGTGGACCCAATCGTCAGATTAAATCACGTTTATCCATGACGAAACTGACTTAGGAAGACTCTAGAACACTACAGAAAGCAAACCACCACGACCCAGCCCGAGACCTGACAGGGTGGGGTCGGCCGGCCCCACCTGTCTGCCTCCGCTTCAATATCAGTTCTCCACTGCCTCTAAGGATCAATCTTACACCATTCCTCAAGGTTGGTTCGATTCGAGGGCGCAGATTTGACGATGACATGGATCCATGGTCCCATAGGACCCCTGATTCCCCTATATAAGGCCACCCATACCCCCTTGAGGCATCAATCCTCCTACATCATCAAGAGATATCATCATCAAGAAGAAGAACCTCAGAAGCTCCACAAATATTCATAGGCATAGTTAGCTAAGTTAGATCTAAAGAGAGGCAAGCCATCTGCTTGGATTTCTGATCTTGTCAAGAGCTTGGCTTAGTAAAGCCTTTGTATCTTCTCTTGTATCTTTTATTATTCATATGTTTGCTACATTTGCTATGACATTGTTCTTAATATTATTCATGTTCTTATTTATCATGTTTATCGTTTACTTTGATTATATGATTAGTATAACTAGATTATCATTATGTTTATGCATAAGTTCGCAAAGCGCTCACTCTAAAGTACACAAGGTGAGTGGTTGTCATTGTATAAGAGTTGTGCTTATACATTGTTTATCTGTGTATGCACCATATATTTTGGGCCATGTGGTAGATTGCGAGTGTAATATTCTCGTCGAGTCCTTTGTAGTCCACTCCCCGAATATAGGCCAAGTAAGACCTAGTTGTGAAGGAAGTCAGGCTCTATTCTTGATCTTTTTTAGTAATGTCCCTTATATGTAGATATGAAGTTAATTCTTAGCTATGATTATTAAGTATAATTACACTAATCAATGTATGCTTTGACTCGTAATTAAGATCAACTTAGGAATTAGTTTCTCTATTGTATCTACTTAGTCTTGCTATTGCTATCATAAGGAGTACTCTAAGTGTTCATTTATCATTCATCATTCATTATATCTTATCTCTTAATTTACCCCTGCTCAGAGTGGATGGTTGGTTTCTCTATCATAAGTATAAGTTATCAATAAATTTCCTTTGTCAGTCCTTCCTTGAGGTAAAAATATAAATAACAATACATAAAATACTCACATGTGAAGTGCTACAGTGGTATATTATCTGTGCGCTTGCAGAATTCTTATTATACATATTCTTTCTAAGTCACAATTAAATACCAAAGTACTTATTGAGTGTCATGGTGGTTAGCGACAAGCGGTGCCAACTTGCGCAAAAAGGCGCCACCATCTTCACAAAAAAATTAGGTGGTAAAATTAGTGTGTTTTTATCCTAAATTATCATGTGTGCACATATGTGATAGAAAAATAATAAAACTTATAGAAAACTATAGATGATTATGATGTAAGCTATTTTTCTTTTGTTCCGCACTGGGAACGTGAGAAGAGATTGTGGGAAGAAGAGGAGGCTAAAAAATGGACGTTAGTTCTTTCTAAATGTCAGAAACGCAATGCCAAGTCTCAGTCTGCTAATGCTTCTGCTAAGAAAGTTTGTTTTGCGCCTAAGCTTGTTCTTGCTTCTCCGGTCAAAAAATTTGCTCCTCCTACTCCCGGAGTTCAGTTGGTTTGTTTTGGGGAGTTCAAAACCTCGGTTGATATCTATGATTCTTCCTTTGAGCCCTTCACTGTTCTTCCCCCTGAGAATGGTAGGGCTCTGCACAACTCTGCTCAGTTCAACTCAGTTCAGTTGGAGTTCGTTTCAGAGGACAGGCCAGTTCAGAAGACTGCCAGGCCGCCGCCCTTATATAGCTCGTTCATTAAGTCTGCCTTGAAAAAGGATATTCTTTCGGCTAATTTGATTTCTGGCTTGGTACCCGCTGCTGATAATTATGAGCAGTCTAATAAAGCTGAAGACTGGGGATATCTCGTTTTAATTCTGTGCAGTGCTCTAAGTGTTTACGGCGGGGTCATCTGTCCTGAGACTGTCGCTTCATTGTTCGCTGCTTAAAATGCTATAACTACGGCCATCGGGCCAAACATTGCTTATTTAAACCGAGAAGGCGTCTTTGCTGGAGGCCCAAATCTCCTATGCTGGGCTATACTGAATCCTCTCCTAAGTTATGCTGGAAACCCAAATATCCATTGGTCCGGGGGCCCATTAGTGATCAAGAGTCGTTGTTGACTGGGGATACGTCCACATCCCCTCGGGAACTGCAAGCGCCGGACTAAAGATGGCAACGGGGACCCGATCCCCGATTCCCCGCGGGGAATTCTCCTATTAGGGGACGGGGATGAAGTCAAATATGCCCCCACGGGGATCTAAACGGGGAGAAAACGTCCCCCGTCGGGTTTGGCGGGGACGGGTCTGGGGGAGCATTCCCCGTCCCCGATACCCGCATCCCCGCCCCGTTTATATATAGGCTTTGCTCTCTTTCCTGATGGCCCAACCAGCCCACGAAGGCCCAATGTCTTCTGAGTATATATAACAGCAATAACCCTAGTTCTACACCTTTGTGATGATTAATATCCTGCTTCTTGCTATTTAGTTATTTTTGGATTGTGATTCGTGTACTCTAATATTGTGTCGATGAACTCATGTGAATGATGATGAATTAACCTGAATGGTGATGAACAAATGCGGGGACGGGGATCCCCGACGGGGATTTTTCCCCACGCGGGGGCGGGGATGGGGGAGAAATCGTCCCCGTGAGCTTTGGCGGGGACGGGGACGGGGATTTTTTCTCCCCGCGGGGACGGGGATGGGGAGGCAACCTCCGACGGGGAATTCCCCGTTGCCATCTTTACGCCGGACGCCTCCGAAGTCTGAACAGGCGCTTGGTGACCTGGGGATTAATGTGCACCAGATGCAGGACATCAACTTGGAGATCAATCCCGTTGGTCATAGTAACCCGGTCTTGGCGTCTGACTATCGCCCAATCTCTCTAATGAATTGCTGTGTTAAAATAATCACTAAACTATTGGCAGAAAGGTTACAGAAGGTAATCTTGAAGATTATACACAAGTATCAGTACGGTTTCATTAAACATCGAACAATCCAGGACTGTTTAGCCTGGAGTTTTGAGTATATCCACCAGTGTCAGCAGTCTAAAAAAGAAATAGTTATTGTGAAACTGGATTTTTCAAAAGCTTTTGACACGGTAGAACATTCAGCTATCATTGAGATGCTTTCTCACCTGGGATTTCCATCTCGATGGATTAATTGGGTAAACATTCTCTCCACTGGTTCCTCATCTGTCTTGCTTAATGGTGTGCCCGGCAAAGTTTTTAACTGTAAGAGAGGTGTGCGGCAGGGTGACCCTTTGTCACCACTGCTATTTGTTCTTGCTGCTGAAATTCTTCAGTACATCATCAATGGGCTAAAAGACAAAGGTGTTCTGAAACTTCCTATCCTGGCCAGGCACCTTATTAATCATGCAAGCTGATGCTAGGCAGTTGTTCAGTCTTAAAGCAATTTTGAATTCCTTCGCTGCTTCCACAAGGTTGGTGGTAAATTTTGAAAAATCTCTTCTAGTGCCGATAAATGTCTCTAATGAAAAAATGATGATTCTTGCTGGAACTTTAGGTTGTCAGATCGGATCTCTCCCCATCACTTATTTAGGCTTGCCTCTTGGGACTACTAAGCCAAAGATAGAAGAATTTGCTCCACTCTTGGACAGAGTTGAAAGGAAACTATCAGCTTGCTCTTCTCTTCTTTCTTACTCTGGCAGAGTGGAATATATTAACACTGTTATCACTCCCACAGTTTCGTATGTTATGTGCACCTTCAAGCTCCATAAAGGTGTGATCCATTGCATTGATAGAATTAGGAAACAGTGTCTCTGGAGAGGGAATTCTGAAAGAAAGAAGGGTGGTAACTTGGTTGCTTGGCCACTTGCTCAAAGACGAAAGCAAAAAGGTGGTCATGGAATAAAAAATCTAGCTTTGCAAAATGATGCCTTGTTTGTTGATGAAACAGCTGCATAAATTCTATTCTAAGGCAGATGTCCTATGGGTGTGGCAAGTATGGTTCAAGTACTACAACAATAGAGTTCCTCATTCTCAAAAAGAAGTTGGTTCTTTTTGGTGGAAAGATGTCTTTAGGCTTAAAGATCTCTATGGTTTTATTACTACTTGCCAGCTTGGGGATAGCACCTCGGTCCTCTTCTGAAAAAATAATTGGGCAGGTGAAATTCTCATTGACCTGTGTCCCTAATATTGCCATGTTTGTTAAGCATCCAGACATCTCAGTCAAAGAGGTTTGTGAAGCTGAAAGTCTTGATAATTTATTTCATATCCCTATATCACAAGCAGCAGCAGTTGAGCTGGAGGACCTGAGAACTTTAGCACTCCTTTGAGCTGTCCGAGGACACTGACATGAGAATCTTTTGTTGGGGCAGCAGTATGTATTCGGCTGCCAAGCTCTATAAGTTAGCATTCCTAACTATGCAGACACCGGCTGCTTTTCGTTTGGTTTGGAAGTCCAAAGTAAACCCCAGGGTTAAATTCTTCGCCTAAAAACATCTTTCCACCAAAAAGAACCAACTTCTTATTGCTGCTTGGGAACTTTGGAAAATCAGGAACAGGTTGGTATTTGACAGTATACGCTACGTTCAGCAGATGGCTACGAAATTTCAAGGAGGAAGTTGGTCTTCAGTTTCAAGGAGGAAGCTGGTCTTCAGTCCTACCGCTTAAAAGATGAGTCCTAGTCTGATAATGGCTTGACGCGTTGTAATGTTTCTTCCTTTTCTTTGCCCACTTGGGGCAGCAGCCTTACGTAACAAGCGAATATAATTGGTAGGTCCCTTCCACCTGTGCGTTGGACCCCGCGTTCCTACCGATGCCCTGAAGATACAATGCGCAGGCCCGGTTAAACTAGGCGGGACCCCACGTTCCTACCGATTCGGATTTTAACTCTTTTTTTTTTTTTTTTTTTTTTGCCCACGCAAGGAACCCATATGCCATAACGCTTCGGCTATATCTAGATGGTACACAGTAGACACATCACACATGTATATATGTGCATAGCTTCCTCTCACTTGTACCAAGGCATCTGTTGAGTAAATAAAACTACTATGACACAAGGTTATCTATATGAGCAACACTGGCACTTCAACAGTAACAAATTTCGTATACACATCACCGGTACCAGAGAATATCCTATGACCTTTGAAATTTTAATCTAAGCAAAGTACGACGAGGAGGAAGATGTATCACGGAGAACCTGCATGTTCAAAGAGCGGAACTATTACAAAGAGCGTAAGCTGTAGAGCAGTAGGAAAGGGAGAGTGAAGGAGAAGATTTCAAGCTTGCCTCCAGTTCGTCTTCAGTAAATGCGCCCTTCTGGATGCTCCATGTGTCAGCATGGGTGCGCTTAAATTCTGCAACAGCTTTCGTGACGGTTGATCTTATGGGGGAAGGCTCCCGGATGAAGCGAGCAAGTAGCGTGACATGAGAAGGAAGCCAGCTGCAACAGACCATAAAGCCACATGCCCAGTCAAGAGAATTGAAGTTGAACTCAAAATTAGGTGGTGCCTATAGTGCAAAAGTCTACAATATCAACCACGCATACAAGATGCTTTCCTTGTACAAAGAGAAGCATCAACATCCACCATGCATAGAAAAACACAAAGGGTACCTAGGCATGTCGTATGGAACAGAAAGGACTGAAGCTGTCAAAGCAAGGACTGCACCATGGATGGTAGCAACAGAGGACTTCAAATTTCTATAACCAATAACAGAGGTATTAGCTGACTGTCTGATAAACAAATCAACGAGAAGAGAAAATGTGACATTAGTCCATGACAACATCAGAGTCAGGAGAAAGTTTACCTTCTTCGTGCAACAAAAATACGCTGAGCTTGTGCATATGACCGTTCACGGAAATCCTTTGATAGATCTTCATCTATACCCTTCATTAAGCTTGCAAGAACACCAGCAGCATGCTCCCTAACCTGAATGTATAAGAACAAAGTTCAAACCATTCACAAAAGAAACCTACACTGCACAGCACTAACATGTACACTGATAGAAAACATTTTCATGATAGTGCAGTGATATTACACATTTTGAGTAAGACAGAATAGGAAAACAAATGTCACTGTATAGGGTCAAATGAACATATACTTGCCTCAACTTGGTTGTCCACAAGTAAATTTTCTATTGTTTGCCAGATTTGTGATTTCTCTGAGCCAGAAAGTATGAATGTGTGCCTGTGAAAAAGGTAATGTAGTGGATCATTTTCCATTAGCTCTGACCACTGAAAAAAAAATCAGAGACACATAATACTAAAGTGACATTATTGCTTAAGAAGGTTATAGAAATCTGTAAAGCACAGGCTGTGTTTCTATTGGTCTTGCATCTCTGAAGTTCATCACTCTCTTTGTGCAGCTATATTGCTATTGTCTTATGGTTTGTAAACTCCAGCACTATTTTTCGTTATGGAGGTAATGGAAAAAGGTTACCCTTGTCAAAAAAATCTGTTGGTCTTGATGGGATTACAAGTAGCAGTAACAACTCACAAGTCATGGCACTTGCTATATAATATAGGAATGAAAAATAGTGTGTGCTTTGTAGCAAGGACTAAAATCTTGGCATTCACAATGTACTATTAAGCTACAACCCTTTCATACTAAGCATCAAGGAAAGAAACATTAATTGTCGACCAAAACCATTGTCACAAATATGGTTACATTGGAAAGGAAGTGACTGACTTATCAAACCTGTAGGTAAAGGTCCTGAGATACGATAACAGTGCAGATCTGGTCCGCCAGTTAGGATCACTAACTGAAGAAAGAATAGACGTAATAGCAGTTTCAAGAAAAGGCCGATGTAGAATCCTCCATTTCAGCAACTCGAAAGCTGACTTAGCGAGCAATGATAAATCTTTATTTGATGTTTCCTGCGAAGACGAGGAATTTCCTTACTATCATCCCTAAGGGACAACTCTTCTCAAATCTCTAAGGCTAGTAACAACAAAAAAACAATAAATTGAAGATGACATGAAAAGGTGAGAGAAAGCAAAAAAAAAAACAAAAAAAAAAGCCCTTTCATCACAAAATTACCCTTTCACTGCAAAATACCAAATTGGTTTACCTGTAGTGAGAGAATTGGGTACACGAGCCCAATAATAATGTCCAGTAGAACAGAAGATCTCCCAGACTTCAAAGATGCGATTATAAAATGAAAAATCTGCAAAGGAAAAGAAAAGGGGAATATGTAAGCCAGAAATGAAGCATGTGGAAATGGCACCTTAAAACTTGGAGAAATGCATAAAATAAGCACCGTTTCCATCCTTTTAGCAGCAGCCTGCCCTCTATCATCCATGCTATCTTCAGACGAATCTGATGTTGACTCCAGTTGCTTAGATTGAGTACTGTTTTGTATACTTACAGCTAATTCATTAGCTCCATCTGTCAAACGTTCAGACCAATATTCATTTCCTGTTTGTTCAATCATGCTTACATCCCCACAAAGGTCTTGCGGTGAACATGCAGTGCCAAATGACCCAGAAAGTCTCATATTTGAGGTTGTAACACACATGGCAATACCAATTGCTTCTCTTACCTGAACTCAAAATGGAAAAAGGCAAAAAGAATCAGAAACAATATTGTTGCAGAGACAGTAACTATTTACTTGCAGCTAATAGGTTCCATTTAACATTGCTACCTTTCAAAAGCTTCCTAAATGTATGAATGGTACTTGAACTATAAACAAGTTCTAAGCTTAGATGTATTGATGGCAAACAGGCCTCTAGATGGGTTGGTTAGATGGCTCTAGTAGCACTCCTTAGGTCCTGGGTTCGACTCCCAGTGGGAGCGAAATTTAGGCTAGGGTTAAAAATCCCCTCATCTGTCCCACACCACTAACCAAAGCAGAGGTCTAAAGTCCGGCCCAGGTCATGGTGGTCGTTCTCACATGGGCTATGGTTTCGCTGTGTATGGGGTGGGACAACGGTTTAGGGGTTTTCTCGACCTGCATAGAAGTTCTTCTTAGCAAAATGCCTAGGGGCTATCTTACCCCCACGGGTCAAGTTTTTTTAGATGTATTGATGCTTTGACCAAATTTGATTTTATTCAAGAAATGACCAGACAACTGAAAATGTTATTAGATCATTAATTGACACTATGTTCGGGGAACATGTACCTTTTGTTTTTCAGGAACTTGTAAAACAACTATGCACAATAATGATAGATAAGTAATCCATGTGTTCATCATCATCACTAGTATTAGTAGTAGTTGCTGTCAACATATAGGTCAGTTCCTTGCTCTTTTGATTGATAGGCAAGATGGACGGCAACAGTAGACAGCATAAGAGTAGTTGAGCAGTGGGTTGATGACTAGGCACAGTAGATAGGAAAGGCTGGCAGGTATACAACTGCCCTCTGTATGTGTATATATGTGTATGCATGTGTGCAATACAAGAGCAGCTTAGCAGCTCAGAATCAGTGTGTGTGTGTGTGTGTGTCTCCCCTACCTCCTCCATTGCCAACAACTGGTACCAGAGCCCAGTTGAAGAAGAGACGTGGTGTCTACTCTTCCTGGTGAGGTGAGACACTACCGCTCGTTCCCCTTCAATCCACCAGTGCAGACGATGACCAGTGCATGGTGAAGGAAGTCAGCAGCAACACCTACCCACAGCTGACGCGCACCAACCATGAGGGCTGGAGCCTCTTCATGAAGGTGAAGCTCGAGGCTTGCAGTCTATCGGAGGCAGTGGAGTTCAGCGATGTTCATGCTCAGGCAGGCAAACGATGGTCAAGCAAAAGGCAAGATTGGTGGCTCACGGCTTCGTCCAGCAGCCCATCATCAACTGTGAAGAAGTCATCGCGTTTGTCACCCATATGGAATTGGTGCGGCTGCTGCTAGCATTGGATGCCCAGGAGGGGTCGCAAAATTCTTTTCTTCAATAGAGATCTACATGAGGAGGTGTCCATGCAGCAGCGCCCAGGTTCATCGTCGCCGGAGAAGAATGGAAGCTGCTGCGGCTGCACAAAGCACTCTACAGGCTGCCTCAAGCACTGAAGTTCTTCTGTCTCATTATTCAATAGAAAGGAGATGGGGAAACATTGGGGAAATTTTCTGTAACCAGCTAAAAGGTTTCGATTTTTTTTCCAGATTTGAGTGTCATAGTTATTCATCCTCTTTAATCCATGGGAAGAATAGTTGTTGTACTTATCAAATATAGTCGAAACTGATTTATCAATTTGAAATGTAAAGGAGTGTTGCCATGTACAGATGTACTCTGCGGTAACCTGCATCAGAGTACCGACACAAGTAACAAGTATTAACAGTCACCCACCAGAAATAGCATATGCTAACATGTAGTATAAGCCAGATTCAGTTTATAGGTAATAAGCAAGGATGGCATGAGCTTGATCCAGTTTATAGGAACTAGGAATCCAACAGATCATCTACACGGTCAAGCATCAGAACCTAGAGGTGGGAACTAAACTGTGATGACAATACTTTATGATAGTCAGTGAAAAAAAAATGAGAGCAGCTTTTCTAGATAATTCTAGGAAATGCTTTAGGGAGACTGCATTATAGAACTAAAAGGGGGGTGTATGTGTGTGAACTTTGGGGTTTCTACCCCTTTCTCTCTTCTTTAGTTCTTTAATACATACAAAGATACACAGCTCTTGTTCGAGAGAAAATATTCTTGAAATAAGAAGACTGAAATAAAAGGAATGGCAATTCATGCACACGATAGTGGAGTCATTTAGTTTACCTGAGCAGATGAATGGTTCATGCTGTCAAGTAGTTCATCAAGAATTTTAACATGGTATTGCTTCTCTGCTGGGGACATTTTTGGTGGAGAAATTTCTATTAGAGCAACAGACAGAAAAGAATATCTCTTCGCAAGTACACTAGTTGCCATGGAATGAGGAAGAGGACTACATAAGCATTCTAATACTTTTTGCCTGAGAACAGGAGCACGAGTTCCAGCTCTTTCTTTTCCTGTAACAGTATATCGAATGCAAGCTGCCCATTCAGGAGCTGACTCCACAGATGGTGCTAACATAATCTTATGCAGCTGGACCATCAACCAGTTGTTCTCACCCTCCAGATTCCCAATGATATCAGAGTGCAGCATCCCAGCCATCGCTTCAGCAGCTACACATTGCCTTGATCTCTCTTTTGAAATTAAAAACTCTTCTAGTGTAGTCTGAAGAGAAGAGATTACTGGCATTCCACATTGCTGTATAAGCCTTTTGAATATCCTAGCAAAATTGGAATAGAATGTGTGACCACTCACTAAAGAAATCCAACTAGGAGTACGTGGCCATGAGGCAGAGAAATCAAAATAGAAGTAAATTATTTCTTTGTCAAATCCGCTCTGAAAAGATGATGCCCCATAACTCGCTTTTGACGAACCATCATTATCGGAAATAATATGGACATGAGATAAACTGTTCAGGGTCTCATTCATGAATCCTTCCTCTCGGATTATCTCATTCAAAATCTCTTCTGTTGATGAAATATTGCAATCTTCAGGGTGATCTACTGATTGCTTTGAATCTTGTGTAGATGCCTTATGAGGTGATCCTTGCAATAATGTGTTCAAAGCAGATATAGCAAGCATTCTCGAGTGGGGCAGTTGACTCTTTAAATTTCTTAAGAAATGACCTAACATAAGGCATTTATTTTGAACATTGAAGCTCGTTAAAAAAAGCTGTCAAAGATGGCTTTTACAAACATGAATATTAAGGCATGATAGATGGTATTAACAAGAAGCTACAAAGAGGAAGGCATGAAGTCCATACCAGTAATTTTTGCAAGCATTTGCGAATATATGCCAGATTCACTTCTGGATGCCAAAATTAGCAATAGGAGTACTCTGTTGGCCATCAAATTGTACCTGAATTACACGGCTGCAAGTTTTAAGTACATATGTATGTTTATGACTACAAGATAGTAAAATTCAATTCAAGCAGCTATGAATCTATGATTGGCACTTTGGCAGGGTCTTTTGCAACAATTTTGCCCCACTAGGGATTGTACGAGTCATCTAGTCTCTTATCTTCTTAATATAATGATACGCAGCTCTCCAGCGCGTTCGAGAGAGATTACATTGTTAAAGAAAGAAGTATCCCCTCCATTCCAAAATTGTAAGTCATTTTAGATTTGCCCTAATGTCGAACTTTTCTAACTTTGACCAAATCAATTAGTCAATGAACAAACTATATACGAAAAAGAGAGCTCAGTACGGAATCTGAAAGGAAGAGAACAGTAGAAAGTGAAATGGAAAAAATGGTTCAGCATATATAAATTTATCTTAGTGATGGATGTGCACTGGGTATGCCCTTTTTTTTAGTGATGGATGTGCTTAATAGTTTATTTGTGAAGGCAGGGAATGAGGGGCTGTTGCAACCGTTATCCCCACGGATGTCTGGACAAAGACTTTCTCTATATGCTGATGATGTTGCCTTATTTATCAAGCCACTTGAAGAGGAGCTGCAGATCACTAGAGATATTCTCAAGGTGTTTGGGGATGCTTCAGGATTGCAAACTAATATTCAGAAAAGCAATATTATTCCCATCAGCTGTGCAGAAGGGTCTTTGGCAGCAATTCCAGATATTCTTCCGGGTACAATCTCAGAGTTTTCGTGCAATTACTTGGGCCTACCTTTATCTTATAAGAAGCTTCTTAAGAGGGATCTTATGCCATGGATTGAGAAAATCGCTGACAAACTCCCATGCTGAAAGGCGGCTCTGATGAACAGGGCCGGACGTGCCACGTTAGTCCGGTGTGTTCTCTCTGCCACGCCTATTTATTTGTTAATCGCCATCAGCGTCCCGAAATGGTTCATCAAGGCAGTGGACAAAATCAGAAAGGGTTTCTTATGGCAGGGAAAGGAAAAGGCTAATGGAGGTTGTTGTCTTGTGGCTTGGGAGAAGGTCATGAGACCGTTGGATCTTGGTGGATTGGGCATCCCCAACTTGGAGGTGATGGCCTGGGCTTTGCAAATTAGGTGGCAGTGGTTTAAAAAGACTAAAGCTGATCGTCCATGGTCTGATTTGGAACTTCCATCGCACCCTAACTCGATAGCTATGTTTGCCATTGCAGTCACTACAGAGGTAGGGAATGGACACAATACACTTTTCTGGACTGATCGGTGGCTGCACGGGTGTTCGATTGAAAATCTTGCGCCAACTGTCTTTGCTTGTGTCTCTCCAAGAATCCGCAAAAGCCGGACTGTGGCTGAAGCTCTCACCAACGTGGAATGGCCAAGGGACATCCAAGGAGGCCTATCTTGGACTGATATTAGAGAATTCCTACAGCTATGGGACTGCCTCATGGGAATTAATTTGACTGACCAAGAGGATCATCACACATGGAGGCTAGATGCAAGTGGATGCTACTCTTCCAAATCTGCCTATAAAGCTTTTTTCTGTGGTACTGTGACCTTTGAGCCTTGGCATCGGCTATGGAAGACTTGGGCCCCGGGCAAATGCAAAATGTTTTTGTGGTTGGCAATCCGTAATAGATGTTGGACAGCGGATAGGCTCGCTAAGAGGGGCCTCTCCCATCCAGATAAATGCCCTCTATGCGATCAAGAAGATGAGACAATACAACATCTTTTAACATCATGTGTGGTGGCAAGACAGGTATGGTTCAAATTATTCACTCCATTGAACCTAGCAGATTCAGTCCCCTGACAAAGCGAACTGAGTTTTGCTGACTGGTGGCGCAAGACGATGCGCAGAGTTAGCAAGGAGCACAGGAAAGGAGTGAACTCTTTAATTATTCGAGGGGCCTGGATTATTTGGAAACATAGGAATGCATGTGTTTTTGAGGGGGCTTCTCCTTCGATTAGCATGATTTGGAGTGAGCTGAAGAACGAGCACAGCCTCTGGTGCATGGCTGGAGCGAAGAAGCTTCAAGGGCTAGGACTGGCGCTTGCAGACTAGGTCCTTTTAGCTAAGGTCAAGTCGTGTTTGTTCGCTATGTGTTTAAACCTTGACTCTGTGTAATCACCTCACTTATATCTGATCCCCATATGAGTGAGGATCCTGTTGGGGACCCAACCTATTTTTCATCTCTATAATACAATGAAACGCACCTCTCCTGCGTTAAAAAAAAAAAAAAAAAAAAAAAAAAAAAAAAAAAAAAAAAAAAAAAAACACAACCTGCCTGAGATGGATTAAGTTCGAGGTAAATTTGAAAATAGAGCTAATTTGATGGCATGGACCATGGAGGAGGAATTGGGATATGATCAATTAGTCAATAGCCAAACTATATACTGAAAAGAGAGCTCATTCGAAATCTGAAAGGAAGCAAACAGTAGAAAAGTGAAATAGAAAAACTGGTTCAGCATATATAAATGGGATGAAAAAACTTAAATTTTCAGATAGCAAAAAAAATGTAATTGCAATGACTCTAGCAGTGTATCAGTTTATGTCAGAATATACAAATTTCTTACCTCCAATGTAGTCCATTAGTCTCAAAGCCCAAAGCATTAATTTGAGAAATTAGACTTAGAAATCCTGGCTTGTCAGCTTGATTTTCAGGATTTTTAAAGAAGCTCCTTGATATTCCAGAGAAACGTATATTATACATTACAAAGAGCTGTAAAGATCATATAAAAAAAACTTCAGTGGCACACCTTAATTTAGGATTTTATTTATTTTATCTTCTTCTTTTTTAGAGATTGATTTTTCTATTAAACGGCACCTCAGTAATAGCTTTCTGACACTTCAATGATTCATGATGAGAGCTACAGAAGAAAGGAATGGAGTTAGTGACATACTGATCAGCTGTCCTGTTTCAAAAAAACAAGTAGCACACTTTTCTATTCCATGTTTATCAAATTCTGATTATTCTTATTACTGGAAGTGAGATGTGCAATAAAACATATAGAATAGTAAAAATGAAGATTTTATGCGTAGTACAATTCTAGAGTATACCTTTCCAGAATTCCCATGATAAAGGAAGAGAGGGAAACAGAATCCTATATGGAACAATTATGTTAATACTATCGACATTATTGATTTAGCTTAGACCTAAAGCATGTAAGTTGTGAAAGACATACAGTGGTCAAATGTCTTAAAACAGTCTGTGAGATCAAAATGCTGCAAGAACCAAGAACCACATGTTCAGGAGCTTTTGGGTCACGCAAATTTCCCGCAAGTGTGAGAACACAGTTAGAAATTAGAGAAGGCCAGCGCTTCAACAATTTTGTAAGCGATCTTCCAGCATACCTGCATAAGAATGTACAGACACAGAAACAAGAAGGTCATGTTATAAGGGAATCCTTTATGGCAGACATAATATAAGGGAATTCAGGTACACTCATCTTCTTCTCAAGAAAAGGTATGCTGATCAGCAAACACATATAGTTTGTCAAATTCATGTGTTTAAAATGTTGATGGCGACACTTAAGAAAAATCTATACTAAATCTTAAATGCAATGCGAACAGGCTAACTCTGCCTATGGTGGGGTGCCTAGGTGTCCCAGCATAGCAGGTCCCAAGCCCTGGTAAAGGAGAAGGGTTGTGTTAGGCTTGGCGAGCCAATGTAAAAACTTAGCTACTCTTATGGAGATGAAACCCAAAAGAATCCCGTTGAGGCGTAACCCTCTTAGCGACGCGTCATGTCGGAACCCGGGTATGGTGTTAAATAAGCAAGGGCCAAGTCGTCACCCCTGTGACGCGCCATGTCGTGATCTGGCACGATGTCAAGTGAGCAAGGATCAGGTCGTCGCATCCTCAGTGGCAAGTCACATCGGCGCCCGGGTGTGGTGCAAAATGAGCAAGGATCTTCACACTAGTCTCTACGGGTGCGAAGAGTAAGGAAGCTAGTCGAGTCAACTAGGATTCGTTTAGATAGCTGGAACGTAGGGTCCCTTATGGGTAAGTTAAGAGAGTTAGTTGATACAGCGGTAAGGAGGCGGGTAAATATCTTGTGCGTCCAAGAGACTAAATGGAAGGGACAGAAGGCGAAGGAGGTGAACAATACCGGCTTCAAGCTCTGGTACACAGGGACAACTTCAAATATAAATAGAGTAGGCCATGATGTGGTCTTAAACGTAATTAGTGCATATGCCCTCCAAGTAGGCCATGATGAGAGTACTAAGAGGCAATTCTAGAAAGACTTGGATGGCTTGGTTAGAGCGGTACCTAGTAGCGAGAAGCTCTTCATAGGAGGGGACCTTAATGGCCATGTAGGTTCAACTAGTGCAGGTTTTGAGGTGGCTCATGGAGGTTTCGATTATGGTAGTAGGAACCAAAAGGGAGAGGATGTCCTAGACTTTGCTACGGCTTTTGATCTGACGATAGCTAACACTTTTTTTAGGAAGAGAGAGTCTCATTTGGTGACCTATAAGAGCGAACATTCATCTAGTCAGATCGACTTTGTTCTTATAAGAAGGGGGGATAAACGTGCTTGTGTGGATTGTAAGGTGATACCTGATGAATGCATGGTTTCCCAGCACAAGCTAGTGGTGGTGTACTTCCGCTTTCTGGTACGAGCTCGTAGGGTTAAACAAGCCAAGATTGCAAGAACAAAGTGGTGAAAATTAGAAGGGAAGGCATCAAAGGTCTTCAAGGAAAGAGTTATTGAAGAGGGCCCTTGGAAGGACGAAGGCGATGCAAACAACATGTAGGAGAAAATGGCAACATGTATTCGGAAGGTTACAGCAGAGGTACTTGGAGTGACCAAAGGAAGTGGATGCGACTTGAAAGACGCTTGGTGGTGGAATGAAGATGTGCAAAAGGCTATCAAGGAAAAGAAGGAATGCTGCAAGCGCTTGTACCAGGACCGGTGTGCAGACAACATAGAGAAGTACAAGGTGGCAAAGAAGACCACAAAACGAGCGGTGGGAGGGGCGAAGGGGCGAGCTTACAAGGGTCTTTACCAACGTCTCAATACGAAGGAAGGAGAGAAGGACATCTATAGGATGGCTAGGGCTCGTGATAGAAAGACGAGGGACCTCAACCAAGTCAAGTGCATTAAGGATGAGAGAGAGCAGCTCTTGGTGAAGGAGGATGAGATCAGACATAGATGTTGGCAGAGATCACCAGATCACAGGTAATTAGGAGGATAACTTGGCCTGTGGCCTTCTATTAAATTGCAAAATACAAGAGAGTTGAATTGTACAAGTGGTTCCCCCCATGTGCTCTTATAGGCCAGGGGTTTATCCCAGGGAATATTCTAACTACCTAATGGTAGATGCTTTAAGAAACTTGGCTGCAAAGGTGTTTATCAACTTCACCACCAAGGCAAGCCCTACCAACCACATTATGACTGAAATGTAAATGCTGGAAAAACATGAACACTAGGCTAACCACTGACAATTCTCTCCTTTAGCCTTGTGGTCCTTGGAAGTGATCTGCTTGAGCCCAATTCTTCCCCTCATCTCTTCAAATTTTGATCTTCCAAGAGACTTGGTTAGAATGTCAGCCAGCTGATCAGTGGTGGATATGTGATCAGCCTTGATATTCCATCTTCCAAGCAGTTTCTGATGAAGTGATACTTGATTCTGATGTGCTTACTGCGCTCATGAAAGACTGGATTTTTGGCTAGAGCAAGTGCAGACTTGCTATCAACTTTCAGTTCAACCACTTCCACATTCCTTCCAAGGAGGTCTGCCAGCAGCCTGGATAGCCAAATAGCTTGTGTTGCAGCTGTGGTAGTGGCAATGTACTCAGCTTCACAACTAGATAGAGCCACCACCTTCTGCTTCACTGACTGCCAGCACACAAGATTGCTTGAACAGGGTGCCACTAGTGCTCTTGCTGGTATCAATGTCCCCAGCCAAGTCACTGTCGCAGTACCCAACAAACCTTGCTCTCCCTAGAGCCTTAGTGTAGTGCAGGCCAAACTCCAGAGTACCAGCCACATATCTCAGGATGCGTTTGATGGCAGCTTGGTGCTCTGCAGTCGGCCTCTCCATGAATCGACTGACAAAGCCTACTGAGAAGGCTAAGTCAGGTCTTGTGTGGACCAAGTAGCGCAAGCTGCCCACCAATCTTCTGTATTGGGTAGGATCAACTTCTGCAGCCGTGCTCTGTCTGCTCAACCTCAGCCGCTCCTCCATTGGTGTATGGGCGGGGTTGCAGGCATCCATACCTCCTCGCTCAAGGATCCTCTTGGCATAATGGGTTTGCCTCAGAGTGATCCCAGCTGGATCTTGGTGTACTTCGACCCCCAGGTAGAAGGACAGGAGGCCGAGGTCACTCATGTCGAAAACCTTCTTCATCTGAGCCTTGAAACCTTCTATGGCTTGAGCGCTGGCACCGGTGATGATCAAGTCATCAACATAGACACCGATCAGCAGCAGCTCCTCCCCTGTTCCTCGCCTGTACATCGCGGCTTCATGGTCGCTTTGCTGGAAACCCATCTCCTTGAGGGTGGCGTCCAGCTTGGCGTTCCAAGCTCGCGGAGCCTGTCGTAGGCCATACAAAGCCTTGCGCAGGCGGTACACCAGCTTCTCCTTCCCGGCGACGGTGAAGCCAGGCGGCTGCTTCACGTACACCTCCTCCTTGAGGTCGCCGTTGAGGAAGGCAGATTTAACGTCCATGTGGTGGACACGCCGTCCTTCTTGGGCCGCCAGCGCGAGGACTCGGACGGATTCCATGCGCGCCACGGGAGCAAACGCGTCGTCGAAGTCGATCCCTTCCTGCTGGACGAAACCCCGCGCCACCAAGTGCGCCTTGTACTTGGTCACCGCGCCCCGCTCGTCCTTCTTGAGCTTGTAGACCCACTTCAGGGTGATGGGCCGGTGACCGGGAGGAAGCTCCACAAGCTCCCACGTGCGGTTCTGCTCAACCGCCTTGATGTCCTGCTCCATGGCGGCCTGCCAGGCAGGATCGCCTTCAGCCTCCGCGAAGTTGGCTGGCTCGCCGGCGTGCGTGAGGTGAAGCTCGGCGAAGAGACGTGAAGCCGGCGGCGGTGTGGACGCGTCCCCGATGATGTTGGGCATGGTACGGTACCGCAGCTGCTCACCGTCGTAGAAAGCGTCAAGGCGATCGTTGTCGTCCTCGAGCGGTGACGCGAACTCAACTGGGTCCGCCTGCTCGGTCTCCGCTGCTGGTGGAGCAGAGGAGGCCGGTGGATCGTGCTCCCCTGGAGCTGGTGACGGCGTGCGCAACGGAGCTCCGTCTGCGTCGACTCCCCAGAACTCGATGTCGAAGTCGCTGGAGGCGGAAGCAGACGTCCCGGCGGCCGAATTGGACCAATCCCAGCCGCGCCCTTCATCAAACAACACGTCGCAGCTCACCTTGACGCGTCCTGTCACCGGATCGAGGACCCGATAGGCCTTGGCGCCTTCGGCGTAGCCGATCAAGACCCCAGCCTTGCCGCAGTCGTCGAGCTTGCACAGCTGCCCGAGCTCCCTTGTGTAGGCGAAGCAGCCAAATGTACGCAGATAGCTCACCGCCGGTGCTCGTCCGTGCTAGGCCTCATGGGGGGTCTTGCCTTGCAAGCTTCTTGTCGGCGCGCGGTTGAGCAGATGCACCGCCGTCATCACCGCCTCCCCCCAGAATTTGGCCGGCATGGACCTCTGCTTCAGGAGCGCGCGTGCGGTCGCCACAACCGTCTGATTGCGCCGCTCCACCACACCGTTCTGTTGCGGTGAGTGTGGTGCAGAGTAGTGCCGCTTGACTCCTTCGGCGGCGAAGTACTGCGCCAGCTCGCCGACGGTGAACTCTCCTCCATTGTCGGTCCGCAGCACCTTGAGCTCACGGCCGGTCTCCTTTGCTTCGGCCTTCACCCGTTTCACGGCATCCACAGCAGCATCCTTGGTTGGCAGAAGCACCGCCCACATGAAGCGGGTGGCGTCGTCCACCATCAGCAAGAAGTAGCGGCGCCCTCCTGGCGTCGCCGGCGTCACCGGCCCGCACAAGACGCCGTGGACGAGGTCCAGGGGCGCCTGCGCGCGGTACTGCGCCTGCTGCAGAAACGGCTTGCGACGGAGCTTGGTGGTGACGCAGGTGTTGCAGACTTGCTCCGCATGCTTGATCACCGGCATCCCCCTCACCATCTCCTGCTTGCCGAGCTAGTGCAGCGCCTCGAAGCTGAGATGCCCGTAGCGCTCATGCCACCTCCACGACTCGTCCTCCTTCCTGGCGGCAAGACACACCGGCTGCGCGGCCTCCAAGTGCAGGATGTACAGCCGACTAGGCCCGCGATGTACCTTGGCGAGAAGACCACGCCGGTCCCAGATACGGAGCACTCCATGATCAATCTCCACCCTAGAACCTCCTTCGTCGAGCTGCCCCAAACTCATAATCGAGTTCCGGAGCGCTAGGATGTAGAAGACGCCAGGGAGGACGCGCTGCTCCCCGTTCTTGGCCTGGAAGACGATGGAGCCGGTCCCCTTGATCTCCACTCGAGACGAGTCGCCGAAACGCACCGTGCCGCGCGCCGTGGTGTCGAGCTCGGCGAAGAGCTCCCGGCAGCCGGTCATGTGATGCGTGGCCCCGCTGTCGAGGTACCAGCCGTCGAGCGCCTCCTCGTTGGCGGTGGTGTTGAGGAAGACACGTGCGCGCGGCTCGTTGATGTCGAGGGAAGCCGTGTCCTTGGAGCAGACGGCTTCGGCCTTCTCGTCGAGCTCGAGAAAGCCGTGGGCGAGGAACAGAGCACCATCATCGTCCTCCGCCTCTGCGACGTGGGCAGCACCGCCACGCCCACCACCGCGCCGTCCACCTCGATCACCGCCAACGCGGTTGCCTCCTCCGCGGTCACCACCACCGCGATCACCTCCAACGCGGTTGCCTCCTCCGCCTTGGTTGCCACCGCCGCCGCCGCGGTCACCACCACCACGGCGCGGCTGGCAGCAGTCGCGCGCCCAGTGGCCGCGATCACCACAGTTGAGGCAGGTGTCGTCGTCCGCCCCGCGATCGTCGCCACCGCCTCTGTCTCCTCCGCCGTGATTGCCCTTCCAGCGCTGCTTCTTGCCGCCGCGTGGACGACGTCGCGGTTCCTTACCTGACGCGGAAGCGGCAGCCTCCTCCTTCTCCTTGGCACGCCACTGCTCCTTTGTCAGCAGCAGACCGCCGATGGCGGCCGGTTCCGCGGCCAGCGCCTCCATGTCGTCCACCGTCTTCAAACGCCCAGACACCTCGATGGTGAGGTCCTGGAAGTCGAGAAGCGTCTCGATGGCGATCCGGAGCTGGGCGTACTTCGGACGCACGGCGCGCAGGAGCCTCTCCACCGCGCGCTCTTCATCGATGTCGTTGTCGCCGTGAAGGAGCTGCTGCTTCAGGGCCATCAAGCGAAGAGTGAAGTCCTCAATCTGCTCACCCGGACGGAAGGCGAGCTTCTCCCAGTCGCTGCGGAGTCGCTGGAGCGTGGCACGGCGCACCCGATCGACGCCGATCCGCGCGGCGGCGATGGAGTCCCAGGCCTCATTGGCCGATCCCTTCTCGGACAACGGCATCTGCATCTCCTGCGACACGACGGCGATGATCGCCTCCACCGTGCGCCTGTCCTCATGGTACGGCAGGTCCTGGTACTCGATCGCGTCCCAGAGTTGCCGCGCCTGGAGCTTCAGCTTCATGATCGAGGCCCACTCATGGTAATTTGACTTGGTGAGCATCGGCCAGGAGGAGCTTGAGCCAGAATCCTTGTATACGGTCTAGATCACCGGCAAGCGGCCCCTGGCCCGTCCGCGGTGGCGATCCTGATCCCGATTGGGCGACCGCGTCTGCCTGCGCTCGCGCTCCGGGCTCCTCCGCGGACGAGGGCGGCGATCGCGCGGCGGATCCTCCTCCACCAACTCTCGACGCAGAGCCGCGGCCGTGGCGGCCGCGTTCCGAGCTGCTGCTGCTGCGGCCTGCTGCGCCTGCGTGGCTGCGGCCTCTGCCGTGGCCAGACGCTGCGCACGCTGCTCGGCGGCGGCGGCGGCTGCTGCTGCTCGCTCTGTGGAGGTGGCCATGCCTCTCCCTTTCTCTCAACCCCGAGCTTTGATGCCAATTGTTGGCAGAGATCACCAGATCACAGGTAATTAGGAGGATAACTTGGCCTGTGGCCTTCTATTGAATTGCAAAATACAAGAGAGTTGAATTGTACAAGTGGTTCCCCCCCATGTGCTCTTATAGGCCAGGGGTTTATCCCAGGGAATATTCTAACTACCTAATGGTAGATGCTTTAGGAAACTTGGCTGTCAAGGTGTTTATCAACTTCACCACCAAGGCAAGCCCTACCAACCACATTAGGACTGAAATGTAAATGCTGGAAAAATATGAACACTAGGCTAACTACTGACAATAGATGGCAAGAGTATTTTTATAAGCTGTTCAATGGAGAGAATGAGAACTCCACTGTTCGGTTGGACGACTCTTTTGATGACACCAATAGGCACTTTGTGCGTAGGATCCAAGTGCAGGAGGTTCGAGAAGCTCCGAAAAGGATGAAAGTGGGTAAAGCGATGGGTCCGGATGGTATTCCGATCAAGGTGTGGAGGTGTCTCGGGGATTTAGCTATAGTATGGCTAACGAAGATGTTCAACAATATCTATCGATCGAACAAAATGCCTGAGAAGTGGAGAAAAAACATATTGGTATCAATCTACAAAAACAAGGGAGACATCCAAAGTTGCACTAATTATAGAGGAATTAAGTTGATGAGCCACACGATGAAGCTGTGAGAGAGTTATCGAGCATCGACTGCGAGGAACGACACGGGTATCTACAAACCAATTCGGTTTCATGCCCGGAAGGTCAACCATAGAAGCAATTTTCTTAATAAGACAAGTTATGGAGTGGTTCAGGGAGCAGAAGGACCTACACATAGTTTTCATTAACTTGGAGAAGGCTTATGACAAGATACGAAGGAATGTTATGTGGTGGGCGTTGGACAAACATAAAGTCCCAACAAAATATGTTACCCTCATCAAGGACATTTACAACAATGCCATGACTAGTGTACGAACAAATGATGGTAACACAGATTACTTACCGATTAAAATAGGACTCTATCAAGGGTCAGTCTTGAGCCCGTATCTCTTTGCCTTGGTAATAGATGAAGTGACTAGGGACATTCAAGGGGATATCCCTTGTTGTATGCTGTTTGCAGACGATGTAGTGCTAGTTGATGAAAGCCAGGCAGAAGTAAATAGGAAACTGGAGTTATGGCGGCAGACTCTTTAGTTCAAAGGTTTTAGAGTAAGTCGAACTAAAAACATAATACATGAGATACGACTTTGGCAACGCTACACATGAGGAGGGAGACGTGAGTTTGGAAGGTCAAATGGTGCCTATGAAAGATACCTTCCGTTATCTAGGATCGATGCTGCAGAAGGATGGCGATGTTAATGCAGACGTTTGCCATAGGATTAAAGCAAGGTGGATGAAGTGGCGCCAAGCGAGGGTACCACAAAAAGTTGAAAGACAAGTTTTATAGAACGACGATTAGACCCGCTATGTTGTATGGAGCAGAATGTTGGCCTACAAAAAGACGACATGTCCAACAACTGAGTGTCGCGGAAATGCGTATGTTGCATTCGATTTGTGGTCACACAAGAATGGATTGAGTTCGGAACGATGATATACGTGACCGTCTAGGGATAGCACTAATTGAAGAAAAACTTGTCCAACATCGGTTGAGGTGGTTTGGCAATGTCCAAAAGAGACCTTCAGTAGCACCAGTGCGTTGTGGAGTTCTAAGTTGAGATATCAATGTGCGAAGAGGCAGAGGAAGACCGAAGCTGACATGGGAATTTGTGGTCACACAAGGATGGACGAGTTCGGAACGATGACATACGTGACCGTCTAGGGATAGCACCAATTGAAAAAAAGCTTATCCAACATCGGTTAAGGTGGTTTGGCCATGTCCAAAGGAGACCTTCAGAAGCACCAGTGCGTTGTGGAGTTCTAAGTCGAGATATCAATGTGAGAAGAGGTAGAGGAAGACCGAAGCTAACATGGGAGGCAATTAAAAGAGATTTAAAGGGTTGAGATATATCTAGAGATCTTTGGTTAGATAGGAGTGCTTGAAAAACAGCTATTGACGTGCCTGAACCGTGACTATGGGCTCATGTTGGGTTTCAACTCTAGCCTACCCCAACTTACCTAGTCATAAAAGGCTTTGTTGTTGTTGTTGTTGAATGCGAACAGGCCTCCAGCCTAGTGGTTGGAGCTCCTCAGTAGCACCCCAGCAGGCCAGGTTCAAATCCCCACAGGGATGAATTTCTGGGCTGGGTTAAAAAAACAAAAAAAAGGTAGGGGGCTCCCCTGCCAATGGTTCAAAAAAAATCTTAAACATAATTTTCAATTTACAACCAAGAAGAGAGAGAGAGAGAGAGAGAGAGAAAGCTTACGATCGAACATTTTCATAGTTGTGTAGTGAGAGATCTAAGAGATCATTCATCAAATTAATCATGAGGACAGATGGAGAAACATCTGCATTCATTCTGTGTCTGTGATATGATGATTGTGAACACCTCCATGTACTATGCAAGTTTGCTTTGTCAACAAGTGCCCATCTAGGTCTAATGGAAACAAAATAGAGAAAGTTCAACAACGGCCCATATTATAGAATCAGAATCCACAAATGCAGATGTGCATACCTCTTTTTTCCTTGAGCATGAAATGGAACAATGAAGTTGCATGGAGGCTCCATTATTGAAGCAGATTCTAGTTTCCAAGCTTGAACATGGCTTGACCATTCTTGATATTCCAAGCTGACTACACAGCAAACTGTCACATAAACAGCAAAAATTACTCAGCTCGAGTCCTTGAGCCTAGTTAACATACCATAGTTTACCAAAGCATCAATGACACGCACGACTAGTGCTAGAAGAATACTGTCATCAGTTCTTTCCTTTAATAAGTACCTGTTGACAGAGCACTTGGTGAGACCAAATAGTAAATGTTAAGTGAAACTGTATGTATTAAGAACAAACGTTCACCTGCAAGCTATGTGCACAAATTCTGCAGCCTTTTCACGCATTTCTGAGCTTCCAACAGTGCTACCAGCAGATCCTGCTATGAAGACTGTGGACTCCACTTCCAGGAACCTCCCATCTTTATATGATGGGCGAATTTCTGGCAAGCAAGACATTACACCATGCAATGCAGAATGAATGCGTAATAGGGTTATTTTTAGGTGCTCCTTCTCATCTCCTGCTAAACGAAAAACAAAAAAAAAATTATCAAATAGGCAACTACAGAAAATAAAGCGCAAATGCACAAAAAGATAATACATGGACTTCAATGTACTTGAATAAGCATGTACTGTTTTTTTTTTCTTTTGCACATATCATATTACAGGTGAGTAATAAAAAAATAGATGGCAAGGTCGTTTCCATGGCCAGAACTAGCATATCTACCTGTCTCAGAATGAACTTTTGTCTGACAAATAGTCAAAAGATCTTCTAAAGCTGACTGAAAATGAAATTGTAGTAATTCATTTGCAAAAGATAGTTCATCATGACTGGGATCATGCCACTTTGGAGGGAAATTAAGCATCTCAGCCGCCCTATCCTGATGAGCTTTCGAACATCCCCATGGTTCAATAATATTTCCAATAGGCTGACAATTGAATGGCCTATACAAACAGGATAATATATTGGTTGGTGGGTAAACATGTTATAGATTAAATAAAGAAAACATCAAATGTATGTGTTTGAGAAAAAAAAAGTGTACATGACGTAAACATACTTGTACTGATCAATTGGGTAATAAGAAACCAGATTTCCTAGCAGAGAGCGAAGGAGATGATCCCCAGCTCCATTAACCTAGCCATTCCAAGAGAGAAGGAAATTCGTCATCTAACATAGTATAATATATGATGGGGACATGGGGATACTAGCTTTTCGAATGTATGAAAAGATAAATGAAAAATATAACCTTCCATGAAGGGGCCTGGAACGCAGATGTTATTATGTGATTTAGTTCTTCCTTACAATTGAGTAACACAGGACCTGCATAACTGATGGATATGGCCAAAACCCTCAGATAGTAATCTATTGCTGTTTCCAGGGCAGGAGAAATTGCAGCCTGCATGTCATTAGATGCAAGTGGTTGTACGTATGGAATAGCTCAAGTAATACTGTAATAGACATTTTACATCTCAGCAAACCTTTGTAGATGCTTTGTCTGCAACTACTCTTCCTACATAACCAGTGGTTGGAGTCCCCTCAAAGGATGACATGATAGTCTCTAAGATTGGTTTTACAAGGTAGACTGAAGCCTCCTCAGGATATGAATGAACACAGGCACGACAAAGAAGCCCAACTTCTGAAGTAGCACCAGGGAGGATATTTGCATTAACGAACTTGGCAATTCTCTTCAGGGACTGTCAATTGCAAAAAAAAAAAAAAAAAGGAAACACATTTGTGGCGGGAAATTCAAGTCTAGGGGCAAGAGTACCACATATTAACAAGAATGTAAATACCTGATTAAATAAGGGTTTTGATAACTTCCCTAGAAGAATTTCAAGCATGCGAAAATAATATGGGCTGTCAACAAGAAAAGTCCCTGACATAAATGAGCTTTGGTAACCCTCATTACTGCATATCCAAATGGGATGTCATTACAATGTTCTGACAAGTATTTGAAAAAGTAGGAGAAAAAAATCTCAGATGTGAGACTCTAGTGATCATTGCTTACATGGGACTACTTGATTCCAGATTCTGAAGCACAGAAAACAGCCGGGAAAAGAATTCATCTAGCCAGTTCGATAGAGTAGTAGATTGGAGGAATATAGGCACGTCATCACTAACACCAACTGCAGCTAGCTATATACAGCTTACGAGAGTTAGCAAAGTACTCTATACCGGAAACCAGAATTGCAGATGATAAGGTAAAAGAAAAAAACTTACATTTGAAAATATAGAACCAATTAACTGCATTGTAGCAATCGTTTTAGGTGGATCATTGGCATCCATGCCAAGCAATGCATTTGAAAGGGAAGCAACAACAAGATCACTGAATGAATCAACAACACTGCTATCATCAGACTGAGATGAACATACAGAACATAGAAGAAGAGCACGTCCAGAATATGCAACAGATGTGACAGCGTTCTTTAACTGATGGGTAGCTGTAGTCTGTTAGAAAACAATTCAAATCATTAGCTTGTTTCTGAATATCTTAAGTATGCTCTTGAAAAGAGCATACTAAATGAAAACTAAACAGATTGCAAGGCTCACATAGACCACAAAAATATCTATACAAAATGAAGGTCAGTGCATATTTCTAGTTAAACTTACTGTCTCTAAGGCTAGTTGGAAGTTTTTTGCAACAAACGGAAGCACGAGGGTTGGTTCAATATAAGACAGGACCGAAGTTGCAACGGAAACTGTTTCAGCAAGAGAACTATCCTTGCTGTACTGACCACGATCCAGTAATTTCAAGATAGCTTTGACAAAAACAGACCTTTCTTCCTTTCCCAGATAAGATTGATCATGGTCCTCAACTGCCATACCACTACAGTGTTTATGTTGAAACAGATGAGCTGCAGTCAATAAGATGATTTTTTTTTCAAGCTGCACATCCAAGTGAAGATTGATCCCTTACAATTGTTCATGTTGAAGGCGTTCCTTAAAGTAAACAAGAAGATAATGCAGGAAACGTTCCAATGAGTAGGTCCAACGTCCTCCATTTGACGGATGATAGAACCTAAAAACCAAAATTCCTCAGGTTAAAACAAAAAAAAGGCCTCTGCAGCAAGCTCAAAGAAGACCATGGTCAGAAGGCATACTGTTCCAAAAAATTAATGAGCTTCTCAAAATACTCAAATGCTAAACTTTTAGGCTTCAAAAGGTATACCTGCAAAAGGTAGAAATAAAAATGGGTGTGACTCTTTCTTGCTTTTAGTTGAACAAGTACAGCAAGGTGTAACATCTATATAAATATAAAGTAACATAAATATATCATCTCCATGTTTGATTTGCAAAGCATGTTTCAGTGAAGGTAAAAACTAGAGCTCTCCATTTAACCTTATCGTGAAACCTTTCCTTGCTGCCTCCATATTAAAACCCAATGATCCTAAGCCAGCAAGCCTGGACCAGACATGCATCACTTTATTACTTCTCTCTCCGTGAGGCTATTCTTCACAAGCAGCACAAACAACACCACAATCTTATCCCCTTCCTCATGCTCACGCACAAAAGTTCCAGACTGTCTTCCTCACCAAGTTCGCCACCGTAGAAGCCATACTGACCCTTTAGGGCCAGGGGGTTTGTGTTCCAGGTGAGTTCTTCTCCCTGCGATTATAGAAGCTGGAAGCAGGCCAGCTTGGAGGCAGGTGGGATGCAAGGTGGCACTGCACCGCTGGCCGCAGTGGTATCGGCGGTGTCAGGGTGGAGGAATCTTGCCAGAGTGGTATGGGTAGAGCA
The DNA here is from genome assembly GCF_019320115.1 of Miscanthus floridulus. Classification (NCBI taxonomy): domain Eukaryota; kingdom Viridiplantae; phylum Streptophyta; class Magnoliopsida; order Poales; family Poaceae; genus Miscanthus; species Miscanthus floridulus. Next base: position 47,714,593 of record NC_089598.1, on the reverse strand, counting down.
GGATCAAGGGGTAGTGGTGGGGGTTGTGGGTGGCACAGCAGGGAGGCACCTCACTGCCGGCCATGGGCAGTGCCGCATCAGTGGGGTAGGCAGTGCCGGCACCGGGGAGGCGCCGGAAGCCATGAGAGCACTGGGGCATTGGGCGGTAGGTGGTGGTCAATGGGGATCCAAGAAGGAATGAAGATGATGCCACTCAAGTTCAATGTACCTAGACAGCCACTTGTGATTAACTTAAACAGATAGGTGTCTGGTTTTAGTCATGTCCTTATATTAATATATATGACAGTAAAAGTTTTATCAATAGAGTGTACAGTATACAAAACCTTTACAGGCTACTGACTGAATAAGTGATCCTAATTAAATGCCATTACATATACATATATTCTTCCCATACCAAGGCTGTTATGAACCTTAGTTCATATTAGGGATAGGGAGGATAACCATTGCCAAGAGGAAGGCCGGGCAAACTCGGCGTGGAGGAAGACTAGAATATTTGGGGGTAACTAGATTGCTTGTTGCTCATTGCTTGATTCCTCATAAGCTGATTACAGGGGTATAAATAGAGCTGCCCAGCATCTAGGCGCCCTGCCTCTAGCTCCTCATTTCTCTCCCCATCAATAACTCTAATCTCTCATTAACTCTAATCTCTTCCCCAGACTTCTAATTGCCATTAACTACAGCCGGCACCCCCTTGGATACCGCCTTGGCTACGTCTCGAGCCCGGGAATGCCTTTGGTACTGGCGCCCACATCACATCACTCCCCCCCTTGACGAGCAGCTCGTCCTCGAGGTGGAAGCTTGGATAGCGGTCGATGAAGCTGTCGATGTCCTCCTGGATCCCATGGGAAGAGCCCAAAAGCTAGCTTCAGGATGTAGCGATCAACCAGTACGCTGGGCCTGTCCAACAACACCAAAACAGGTGACAACAGAGGAGACGGCTGGTGTTGGTGGCGGTGTCATATCCAACTCATCAAGCCTGGAGAATTTTGGTGAACATCCGCCGCTTGTTGGCACAATCATACCCGTCGTGAGCGCCAGCTAGAGAGTGTGTGTTGCGGCGACACCTAATGATGCGGTGGATGGGATCGTTGAAGGCGCAGCAGGGTTGATCGTTGCCCGCATCTTCCTTGTGGTGTGCCTTACCAGGAACCCTCGCGCAGCCGCCTGTAGCCGCACCGCTGCTTGGAGTTCATGCTCTGACCTCTCCATGTGAGCACGGTAGCGGTTGAACATCACGACGAAGTGATCCATCTCCTCTGCGAGACGGCGAGTCCCCTCAACGAGGGCAGTGGTTGGCAAATCACATGATGGTGATGGATGACCGACAGCAGAAGCCATAGGAAAGGATTCCTGACTCATGATATGGAGGCGGTGGAAGTCATTGGTGAGGCTGGGCGGATGGCGTGGTGGCTGCTGGTTTGGCGGCGGAGCAGAGGTGGAAGAGGAGCACCTGGAAGCTGATACCAGATGTTATGAACCTTAGTTCTTATCGGGGATAGAGAGGATAATCATTGCCAAGAGAAAGGCCGGGCAAAGTAGGCGTGGAGGGAGACTAGAATATTTGGGGGTAACTAGATTGTTTGTTGTTCATTGCTTGATTCCTCATAAGCTGATTACAGGGGCATAAATAGAGCTGCCCAGCCTCTAGCTCCTCGTTTCTCTCCCCATCAATAACTCTAATCTCTCATTAACTCTAATCTCTTCCCTTGCCGTTAACTACAGCCGGCATCCCCTTGAATACCGCCCTGGCTGCGTCTCGAGCCCTGGAATGCCTTTGGTACTGGCGCCCACATCACATCATCAGAGATTCAGAGGCAAAAGTACACAAGTACTCCCTCCATTCCAAATTATAAGTTGTTTTGGCTTTTTTTAAGTACACAGCTTTTGTTATGCACTTAGATAATGTCTAGACACACAGTACTCCCTCCGTTCAAATTATACGACATTTTGGCTTTTCTAGATACATAATTTTTGCTATGCGCAGTAAAAGCAATGTACTGTATCTAGACAAGCCAAAACGTCTTATAATTTGGAACGAAGGGAGTAAAAGCTATGTATCTAGAAAAGTCAAAGCGACTTATAATTTGGAATGGAGGGTGTCGTTAGGTTTCATGCACCAACCAAATGAACCCAAAAGCTTAAGCGATTGAGAAGAGGTGGGCAATCCACTAATACTTCACAACACTCCCACTCACGTGCAGCCAGAACAAGGCGCAAACGTGGAAATAAAGAAGGGAGCGGAGGACTTAAAAGATGCCTCTACCAGGACTCGAACTCGAGACTTCTGGCCTTGATACCATGTTAGGTTTCATGCACCAACTAAGTGAATCTAAAAGCTTAAGCGATTGGGAAGAGGTGGGCAATCCACTAATAATTCACAACAGGTGTAACTTTCATAAGCCAGTCAGATTGAAAATAAATAAAAGCTGAAAGGATATCAATAACTTACGACAGACTTTGCAATTGCCTTGGAAAGTGTTCTGGTCTTACTGGAAAATAAAAATCTTGTGTTCCCAGGAACCTCCACTGGAAAGGGGTATGAACCATTCCCACTTGATATAGGAACCTAGAAATAGACAAAGAAATATGTAAATGAATTGGCAAAAAAATAATACAGCAACTTTCTGCACAATTGTAAATATTTACCATTTACTCCATTCCAAATTATAAGTTCTGGCTTTTCTACATACATAACTTCTATTATGTATCTAGCCATAACCTATATCTAAGTGCATAGCAAAACAATGTACCTAGAAAAGCCAGAACGACTTATAATTTGGAACAGAGGGAGTACCAAATAATTGTATTTCAAATACACCAAATGAATATCATAATAACATGCAGATTTCTTGTTTAAATATAGATTATTCACCAAGAAATGCACATGCAAATATCCTTTATGAATTATGATTAGTTTGAAATAGTCAGAAACAGTGGACAAATATTTTGGAAAATTTTATAGATCCAAGAAAGCATTTTATAAACCACGATTGTTTCAAGTAACAAATTGTAGTGCTGATATTAGCTAAAAGATGCAGTTGGACATTGCGGTTATCTTTAGCTCTCTCGCAAATGCTTTATTCTATAGTGGTCCACTACAAGCGTGTTTGGATTGACGGTCCGACCAATGCAGAATGATCTGAACCTAGCTCCAGACCTGCTCAACTTGTTTGGTTTACGTCATAGATCGAACTCGTCCGTCACCAAGCCGTCCTCCTCAGCCTTCTTCGTGAGCGTATTTTTCGGAATGGGTTGGTTCCTCGAAAAACCATGGGACGACGCCATTCTGCATAGCATGGGCCCATGACGGATCAATTGACTCCGGACGGGGCCATACCGCAATCCAAACAGGCTGTACATGAACCAGTAGCATCACTGCAGCAGAACATTCTTAAAGCATGTTTTCTAGGGAATGGTCCTAACATATCCTTAATAACTTATAGCATTTCTTAAATCCTCTTAAGGCCTCTTTGAAACAAATTCCAAAAATGCAGTATGACGAAAACACAGATTTTGGCTGCAATGCGTCAAATGCAAAGCACATGAAAATTGCAGGAATGACCATTTTGATACACAAAAAGAACTATTCTATGAGATTCGACCTCATGTCAAAAGGCCTCCAAAATTCATATGAAACTATCCACTCGTTTTCAGGGGATATAACCTTAATTTCAAAATCATAATTGATATTAACACGCATTGTTCTGATGTCATCTTGGATCTTTGAACATTAAATTGATAACTTTATAGTATGGGCTTTGATTCAAGTTAATGTCAACAATCAATAATAGAAACACCCTGTCAATACAATTCCACTACCCTTTATCTAAACCCTTAGTACTGTGCGTGAGCCGTAAAATTTGGATGGAAAAAAACAAGCAAATTTTAAGAATATCAAACTAATACCTGCTTCATTTTTATAGAATAAAAACAATAATACTATCCTTAAGAAAATTTAGCAATCAAAAAAAGAAAACAGTTGTGTAGCAAGACATGTAAGGTTTTATGCAAATTATTGTCCACTCTGACTTTCATCAAGCAGCCAAGATGACTACCAACTACTAGTATGTAGCAATGTTTCAAATAGCCGGATATAGCGTCCGCTATAGCCAGATTTAGCGGATTAGCAAGGTCGGCGCTAGGAGAGTTCCCTTTTAGCGCTAACTGATCTTGAACGCCAATAGCAGCAATTAGTACGCTAAAAACGCTAAACGGGGTTGATATAGTGCCGCTAAGCAGTTCCTGGCGGACTCGTGGGCTGAAATCAGAGTGGGCTTCCTATATTTTTCATCAGCGGAGGGCCCAAAACAGCAGCGGTGGCCCAAAATGCCACTTTAACCCTACCAATTCCCTAATCTCATTCATCCTCTCAACCTGTCCTCTGGAAAGAGCTACGGTGGCGGCGGCGTTCCCTGAAGAAAACGGAAGACCAGAGCCGCCGACTGCAGCGATGTGTTGGTGCCACTACAGCCATCTCGCCCTGGCACAGCGGTGACGTGCAGGCCTCCTCGCAGCCACAGCAGCCATGCAGCCGCTGGTTTTGGCGTGCCCAGTGCGACAAGCAGTCCCTCGACGGCAGCACTCGACACCCTGTAGGCTGTACCAATAGGAGCAACAAGGAAGCAAGTTCTTCTCTTCACAGTAGTCCTCTATTCTTGTATTCTGTTGCTTCTTTCACTGATTTGTGACATATTTTACAAAACCGCTAAATGAATTAGCGAACGCTATATCCGGCTATAGTGTTTGTAGCATCTGGAGAAACTTGCCGCTAACTGCCTTAGCCGGCGCTTTTAAACATTGGTATGTAGGCATAAACCTGAAAGTGCTTACATACCTCAAACATGACTTTCATCAAGCAGCCAAGATGACTACCAACTACTAGTATGTAGGCATAAACCTGAAAGTGCTTACATACCTCAAACATGTTCAAGTATCTTGTGAATAACAAGGGCAGAAAAGCATCCCAGTTAACCGATCTGGAATTTTTTATACAGCGTGCTACGATGGAAGCCCATTGGATGTCCCAGAAGTTACAATTTGTGACAGAATCCCATATGTCAAGACAATTTTTAATCCAATCACTGCAACAGGGCAAAATCAGTTGAAAGAGAAAGTAAGACGACGTTCAGCTACAGAAGAGAGAAGGGTGCTTATCAATCCAATATGTAATTACATTGTAAAGTGATCCTGATTCCTCGAGTTCGCTGGAAGGAACAGCCTGAGAAATCCAACACCTTCAAACGCTGAGTTATGCCATTGATTTTCCAGCAAGGGCCTGTAGTTTCAGTACAGTAAAAGGTAAGGTACTTCAATGTTGGCATTATATTGTCAAGCAATTTCCAATTATAATCTGTTCTGATTTTCTGTGTTATTTTTCAAAATGATCAAATGTTAACAATAATAATGGCGTGGAAAGAACAATAATGATATTATCAATACAACTACTTGCTGTTATGAACTTATGATCTTTCGTATGAGGTTGTGTGTGGGTGGGTAGTTGGGTAGTGGTGGGGAGGACCAAGAACACAATGCTTTAGAGCTACCAAGACCTGCGCAAGTTTTGTGGTCGAGTTTCTATTCCACACATGTTAACACTTGACAGTCCATAATTTTGAAAATTATCCTGCGGGTACCACAAACTTGCATGGATATGACAGTTCCTAAAATTGAACGATAGTCTAGAAGGTCCTAAACATGCATACAATTGCCAGTGAAGCCCCTAAACTTGTCAACATTAAGCTAGCCTGTCACCTTGTTTAAATGAACTAATGCTCCAGAAGATAAGAAACGAGACATTGAAAAGGTGGAATTAGCACATAAGACATGTATGTCCAATCTATCACGTTTTTCACTGTCGCTATGATTCATTGCAAAAATTAAACCCATAATGTTATTCCATGTACCTTAGGGGCCATTTGGAAGCGCTCCCAGCTCTAGATTCTCCGTGAGAATCACCCCTAGACAGCCAAACAGGTAAAACACTACTCCCTCTTGTCCCTAAATATTTGTCGTTTTTTGTTTCTGTGCCATAAGTTTGACTAGATTTATAGAAAATACGTACAACATTTGTATCTCCAAATAAATTTGTTATGAAAATAGATTCAACTATCTATCTAATGGTATTAATTATGTGCTATAAATGTTAATAATTTTTTATACAAAATTAGTTAAAGTTATTTAGGGACAGAGGGAGTACTAGATTCTAGCAGAGATCTGAGAAAGACTCGCTTCTCCATTTACACTGCAAGCTGGGAGCTAAAAGAACGCACCCCACTGCTCCTCATTCAATCCCCACAAGAATCACTTCCCACCTGCTCCGTACCAAACATCCACCTCCCTTCGCTGATGTTCAAATTCTATCACCAAACAACCAACTAGCCATATGTAGCATTTCAGTTGTTTTCACCATTTACACTACCAAATGGCCCCTCATTGCACTGCACTAGATATGCTTACAATGAAGAATAAAATAGTGATCCAGGTGCCACAGTTTGAGGGATTTTTATATTCATTCACATGTTTATTGCTTCTATATGCCTAAAATACATGTGAAAACCAACATGTGCTACATCATCACTCATCAGATCCATGTCAGCTAAAACCATTAGTCAATAAATTAAATGGTTAACTTGCCTAATGTAGAGAAGTAGAGGAACACAAGTGTCATGCCTAGGAAAGTTCAAGGACCCGCAAGAATTTAGATACAAATGCAAATTTACATTCTGTCTAGGGAATTCTTGTGCAGCTCACACCAAAAGGAGCATAACACTCTTTTATGGTTAGCAAATTATAGCAAAATCTTTCTGGTGGATCCTTTTTCTTTGATACTCCCTCCGTCCAAGAAGAATTCAATTCTAGCTACAATGCTAAAGTAAAACCATCTTCAACTTGACCATTTTTTTACAAAATCGCACTAATATTTATGATGTCAAGTAGGTATTGTTAGATCCATCATGGAATATATTTTCATAGTATACCTATTTGGAATCATAACTGATGATACTACTTTCTATATACAGAGTCAAACTTAAAATAGTTTTGACTGGCTTAGACCAGATCTAGAATTGCATTCTTTTTTAGACAGATGTTTATATGATTAGCACCAGAAGGAAAAACTTGGACTTACGGGGTTTGACACCAATGCTAAGTACCGCGAGAGTACTTAAAGATGATTGCGACAGGCTTTTACATATTGTACTACAGGTAATTAGATACCTTTGTTATCACAAACCTTGTTTGTATTGACTACTTACTCAAATAGAAGTCAAATGAATACATGTGAAGCATATCCTTTGTGACTCTATCTGGCCAAACAGACAAACACTATATGGGCTTACGGAGGGTGGACAACACAGGTTATTAAAAGAAATAATAAACCAGCAAAGCAGTTAGAAAAGCATGAATAAGATGGAATGTAAGTAAAGATTCGTGCTGAATATGTCAAACCTGAATTCTGACCAAATTTCAGCAGCCACACCTTCAGGAAAGAAATTCCTGGATGCACGCACTAAAGAGGTGACAGTCTCAATGTGTTGCTTCCTTACTTTCCAGCCCTCAGGTCCCATGTTTCTGAAAGCGACATGACATTCACTTAGCCTTCTGTCATTTTCTTCATTGTCGGAAATGGGTATAATGTCACATTTTACCTCTTGAAATGAGTCCTTATCAACGTATCATAAAGTGGTCTCCATTGCACATCAAGTGAAAGCCTCTTCCCATGCTTTCTTAGAAGCCTGATGAGCAGACCTCCCCACTTAATCTGATTATCATTCATTTACCAAGAAAAGAATATATCACCAAAGACCAAACAGATCTGAACTATCCATGTACAAATCATTAACTACTGAGCATTACCTGGACAACAAACTTGTTATGCGATGCATGAAATATCTCCAGTCCAAGCTTTACAACAGCCTGTACATCCTCAGGAGCAATGTCACTCTTCGCCTTAATAAAACTAAATACATTGAAAAAGAACACCAACATTAATAACCCCAAACTCTAGAAACCACATTATTACAAAGTATTTTAAGTCTACATATGTAAATGTTTGCAAACAATCCCCTAAATGGTCTAGAAATGACTTAATTATGGTTTCAGTTGTCTGCATCCCTTTGAATCAGATCCGTCAATCGCTCATGTGAATCTGAGTTCTTTTTGTTAGAACCCAAAGAGGGGTTCACGTAAGATATTTAGTACATCAAAAAAAATTAACCAATCAATTATCAGAAATTCAAGAGAGTTTTTCAAAAAAAAACACTCAAAGCATTGTTGCAAAATGTAGTAAACAAATCTGATCAAGAAACCGCAACTGAAAAGGTGGAAAGTCATAATGTGCTATTTTGGGTGTATTTCCATCTTTAAATCCAATGTTCTTTTTTCAGTTTTTCTTAATGCTGAACGTTCAGAACGCCCTTAGGCTGTTAGTCGCTGAATTCTTACTCTTGGTAGTAGCAGAATTCTTACTCTCATCGAGAGAGGATGACACTAGGAGTTGGGGCAATTTTTTGGTTTATTTCTCACACAAATGTCATGCCAACCTGAGGGGTTGGGGATACATATTTATAGGCTGCTAGCCAGCCAAGCATATGCCAAGATGCTGTCCTAGATGCTAAGATGCTGTCCTAGATAATGTCATAGATGCTGTCCTAGATGCTAAGATGCTGTCCTAGCCAGTCAAGAATGTTGTCATTGATGGGCAGCAAGACCACCATACAACCACAAGAACCATATGCTGCAGCCCCACAAAGACCAGCCAACACAGAGACTTATCCCATCATTCTCCCCCAAGTCTTGTGCGTCGTCTTGTGGGAAAGTTGAACCATCCCGGTCCTGGAGCAGAGCTCAAGGAACTTGATCCTCTCAAGGGGCTTGGTAAGCAGGTCCGCAAGCTGGTCCTTGGTGTTGATGTAGCTCGCCGTGATGCTCCCTTCCTCCGAACAGCCTCGAATGAAGTGGTACCTCACCCGGATGTGCTTACTCCGTTCATGGAAAACAGGGTTCTTTGCCAGGGCCAGAGCGGACTTGCTGTCTATCCTGAGCTCTACCGCTCTAGTGTCTCTGCCGAGGAGATCACCAAGCAGTCGAGCGAGCCAGAGCGCCTGAGTCGAAGCGGTGGAGGCTGCTATGTACTCGGCCTCGCAGCTGGACAGGGCCACCACCTGCTGCTTGACCGACTGCCAGCTAACGAGGCACTTGCTGAGGAGGAAGTGGATCCCGCACGTGCTCTTGCTGGTGTCGATGTCGCCGGCGTGGTCGCTGTCGCTGTACCCGACGAAGTGTGCCGCCCCAGGGCACCTAGGGTAGTAGAGGCCGTGGTCGAGAGTCCCCGCAACGTAGCGGATGATCCTCTTCACAGCCTGCTGGTGCTCCGTCGTCGGTCGCTGCATGAACCGACTAACGTAGCCGACGGAGAATGCCAAGTCCGGCCGTGTGTGGGCGAGGTAGCGAAGGCTCCCCATAAGACGCCGGTACTGCGTAGCGTCCACCTCCTCCGTCGTACTGTCGCGGCTCAGCTTCAGCCTCTCCTCCATCGGAGTGAGAGCTGGGTTACAATCGGTGAGCCCAGCTAGCTCAACGACGTGCTTGGCGTAGGCGGTCTATCGAAGCGTGATCCCGAAGTCATCCTGGTGCACCTCGATTCCCAGGTAGAAGGAGAGAGACCCCAGGTCACTCATCTGGAAGGTGGCCTTCATCTCTTCCTTGGTGCCGGTGATCACCAAGTCGTCGACGTAGACACCCACTAGCAGAGCATTTCCTCCACTACCCCGTCGGTAGATGGCCGCCTCGTGCGGGCTTTGCTCGAAGCCCATCCCCTTTAGCGTGGAATCCAACTTGGCATTCCACGCCCTCGGTGCCTGCCGTAAGCCATAGAGGGCCTTGCGCAGGCGGAGCACCTTGCCCTCCTTGCTGGGGATCGCAAATCCCGGCGGCTGGTGCACGTAGACCTCCTCCTTCAATTCGTCGTTAAGGAACGCCGACTTGACGTCCATGTGATGAACACGCCAGCCCTCCTGGGCAGCTAGCGCAAGGAGAAGTCGCACGGACTCTATCCGTGCCACGGGAGCAAAAGCGTCGTCGAAGTGACTCCCTCCTGCTGCATGAAACCTCGTGCCACCAAGCGAGCTTTGTGCTTGACGATGGCGCCGGCTTCATCCCTCTTCAGCTTGTACACCCACTTAAGGGTGATCGCGCGGTGACCACGAGGAAGGTCAGCAAGCTCCCAGGTGCGGTTCTTCTCAACCGCATCCATCTCCAACTGCATCGCGGCGCGCCATGCCGTGTGTCTCTCGGCCTCTGCAAACGACCGAGGCTCGCCGTCGTCACACGCAAGGTGCAACTGCGCCTCCAGGTCATGAGGCACCAGTCCCGGCACCGGCTGGTCGCCGAGAAGGTTCTCCATCGTACGGTACCGCAACGGCTCGCCGTCTGGTACGCGTCGATGCGCTCCTCGTCGTGAGAGAGCAGAGTAGCGAGCTCAACCGGGCTGTGCTCGACACGAGCTGGCGTCGGAGTAGACGTGCCCGGAGAGGTGCATGTCGGTGCTGGAGTGCGTCGCGGTGCCGGCTGTGGTGGAGCCGGCGAAGAACTCGTCGTAGCTGAGGTCCTGGCTGGAGAGCGTGGTGCTGTCAGGCGCCGGGGTCGGTGGAGGCTCGGGGACTGGGGTAGACGCGCTCGTCGAAGAAGAGCTGCCTACTCCCCCAGCTTCCTCGAAGTGGACGTACTCGATAGTGAAGGCGTCGTACGTCAGAGCCGAGCCGTCGTCCACCGCCTTGTCCCACGCCCACCCTCGCCCTTCGTTGAACACAACGTCGCGCGCCATGCGCACACACTGTGTCTTCGGGTCGAGGATGTGGTAGGCCTTCGAGTCCTCCGCGTAGCCGATGAACACTCCCGGAGTGCTCCTGTCATCGAGCTTGCTGATGCGGCCAAGCTCCTTGGCGAACGCGAGGCAGCCGAAGACCCGCAAGTGGGAGACCGCCGGCTTGCGCCCATGCCAAGCCTCGTACGGCGTCCTGCCGTCGAGCGCCTTGGTTGGCGAGCGGTTGAAGATGTAAACGGCCGACACTACCGCCTCTCCCCAGAAGACAGCCGGCATCCCCCTCTGCTTGAGAAGGGCCCGAGCCATCCCCACAACCGTCTGGTTGCACCGCTCGACGACGCCGTTCTGCTGCGGGTTGTACGGTGTGGAGTAGTGGCGCTGAATGCCCTTATCAGCGCAGTACAACGCAAATTCAGCCGCCGTGAATTCGCCGCCGTTGTCGGTGCGCAGCACGCGCAGCTTGCGGCCGTACTCCGCCTCCGCAGCAGCCTGCGCGCGCCTGATAGCGTCCACAGCCTCTCCCTTGCTGCCGAGGACCATCACCCACATGTAGCGGGAGAGGTCGTCGACGAGCAGCAGGAAGTAGCATCGTCCTCCCGGTGTGGCCGGTGTCACCGGGCCACACAAGTCCCCGTGCACAAGCTCGAGCCTCTCCTTAGCTCGAAAGCTCGCCCGCTGGGGAAAGGGGAGTCGCCTCTGCTTCATCAACACGCAGACGTCGCAGAGCTGCTCCACATGGTCGAGGCACGGCAGGCCTCGCACCATCTCCGTGGCACTGAGCCGCTTCAGGGCCTCGAAGTGAAGGTGCCCGAAGCGCTCGTGCCACTGCCACACCTCGTCATCCCGACGAGCAGCGAGACAGAGGGGTTGTGCCACCTGCACGTTAAGGACGTAGAGTCGATTTGCGCTTCTGGTTACCTTGGCAAGAAGGCGACGACGACGATCCCAAATCCTCATGACTTCATCCTCAACCACCATTCGCGAACCGTTCTCATCTAGCTGTCCCAAGCTGATGATAGAGTTCCTCAACGCGGGGATGTAGTAGACTCCGGTGAGCAGCCTGTGCTCAACAGACACGGCGGTGAAGATGATGGAGCCGACGCCCTTGATCTCCACGCCGGAGGCATCCCCAAACTTGACGGAGCCTCGGACGCTAGAGTCAAGCTCGGTGAAGAACTCCCGTCGACCGGTCATGTGATGGGTGGCGCCGGTGTCGAGGCACCACCCGTTAGTCTTGTCGTTGCCGGAGCCGTCACCGAGAAGGACGTGTGCTTTTGGCTCGTCAAGGTGGAGGAGAGCCGATGCGGCCGATGCCGCTGGAGGTAGCTCGATGCTTGCATGTGCCATGAACAGAGCCGGCTCCTCCTCTGCCTGTGCGACGTGGGCCTGGCCGCGTCGTGGCTGTCGATAGTCCTTGGCCCAATGGCCAAGCTGACCGCAGTTACGGCAGGTGTCGTCTCGTGCCGGCTTGTGCTTGCCGGCGACGCCGCCCTGGGCGCCTCTGCGGGCATCATCCTCAGCACGTCCTCGCACTCCGGCCTGGGCGTCTCTGCGCGCCTTGCGCGGCTTGCCACGCTTGCGGCCACCGGTCGCAGAAGAAGGCTCCCCCTTCTTTCGGTCACCTTGGCAGGCATCCCATTGCTCCCGAGTGAGAAGGAGCTTCCCGTCAGTGGTGATGGGCCCCGAGAGAGACTGTGGCTCATCGCTGTCGACGACCTTGAGGCGACCTATCGCCTCCTCGATCGACATCGTGGAGAGGTCCAGTAGGGACTCGATCGAGCGAGCCATCTGCTTGTACTTCTCGGGGACGCAGTGGAAGAGCTTTTCGACAGCTCTCTCCTCGTCGTAGGTGTCATCGCCGAACTGCACCATCTTCTGCAACAGAGTGTTGAGACGGAGAGCAAAGTCATCAACGTCCTCACCTGGCTTGAAGGCCAGGTTCTCCCACTTCTTGCGAAGTGCCTGCAGTGTGGACTTGTGGGCGCGGTCACTGCCGATGCGTGCCGCAGCGATGGCGTCCGAAGCCTACTTGGCAGTCCGCTTGTTGGTAAGCGAGAACTGCATCTCGGACGGGACTGCAGCGATATGGGCATCCAGCGCCCGTCGATCTTGGTCGTAGTCGACGTCACCGTACCGGACTGCCTCCCACATGTGCCGCACCTGGAGCTTTACCCTCATCACCGCAACCCACTCGACGTAGTTGGTCCTAGTGAGGGTAGGCCACCCACCGCCGGGGCCGACGTCCCTGACAACAGCTTGGAGCCCGTGGTAACCACGGTACCGATCCGGGGAGAGAGAGCCACGCTGCCTGTGAAGGCCGCGCTCTCCATCCACCCGTCCGCCACCGTTACCGTGCGCGCCTCCTCCAGGAGCGCCACCGCCGTGCGCGCCTCCTCCAGGAGCGCCGCCGGCGCGTCCGCGCCTGTCTGGGCTTGCCGCCGCGCTCGTGGGCGTGCACGGCTGCCCACAGCGCCGCCCGCGCTCGCGCTGCCTCGCTCCCCAGCAGCTCGAGGTCTGCGTCGGCGCTGTCGTCAGCAGAAATGGAGCTGCTGATGCTGCCGCGCAGAACCTCAACCTCCGCTGCCGCCGCACGCGGTGCATCCGCCGCCGCCGCCGCTTCCGCCTCCGCTCTGGCTGCTGCCAGCCTCGACGCCCTTGCCGCCGCCACAGCGGTCTCTGCCGCCGCCGCAGCGGTCTCTGCCGCCGCTCGCTCGCGTTCCTCTGCCGCGGCAAGTTCGGCCTCCTGCCGACGCCGCGTGCTCGAGGCGACCGAGCGCTGAGACTGCCCTGCGGACATGACGCGCTACCGGGGGGCTGCTGCGTGGGGAGAGGGCTGCTTCAGACTACGCAGAGGGAGAGGAGTGAGCAGGAGCGGCCGAAGCTGCTGCTGCTCCCAGCTGGGGCTGTTGCGAGGCTGGGAAAGGAGATGAGCAGGAGATGCTCAGGCTACAGGATAGTACGGCTTCGATGCCAGTTGTTAGTCGTTGAATTCTTACTGTTGGTAGTAGCAGAATTCTTACTCTCATCGAGAGAGGATGACACTAGAAGTTGGGGCAATTTTCTGGTTTATTTCTCACACAAATGACATGCCAACCTGAGAGGTTGGGGATACATATTTATAGGCTGCTAGCCAGCCAAGCATATGCCAAGATGCTGTCCTAGATGTTATCCTAGATGCTAAGATGTTGTCCTAGATGCTGTCCTAGATGCTAAGATGCTGTCCTAGTCAGTCAAGGATGCTGTCCTTGATGGGCAGCAAGACCACCATACAGCCACAAGGACCATATGCTGCAGCCCCACAAAGACCAGCCAACACAAAGACTTATCCCATCATAGGCACCTTCTCTAATTCCAGCAAACAATGCCACAGGAAGAAGCAATCGATTGTCTGTGCGACATGCATGATGTACCTACTGACTCCATCTCCATGCAGCCAACTTCTGACTGTATGCAGTGCCTTGACAGATATGCCTGCTGCCAGGTCACTTGAATTGTGCCGCTGCCACTCTCACTATCATACAATTTCAATCAAGGAACAATGCACAAGTCCTCCCACTCTAAAGCATCACCACCAACATTGCTTTCACTAGGAGTGGAGGTCTCTGCTCAGTTGCTCAAAAGCAGATAGCAGAAGAGGTAGCCAAATCAGAAGTACAAGTATTTGTCTATTTGGATAACATGCCATAGACTTCTGGGTCTGTGCTAAGCATGTTTCGACTTAATTCTGAATTGCGGCGATTTTCAGCTATAGATGGAGTCACTGGGTACAGATATAAGCTTTTGCAATAGAACCATAGAGCTGAATCATGTTCAGTAGGATTGGAGAAGGAACCAGGATGTTCTGATCAGTTCACGTTTTGTCAGCGGGAAAGTTGGGTGAAATAGCAAAAATACAGCGAAAGAGGCATATTATCATTTTTGTAATGGCATTTTACTGATGAAACTATTCAGAGTGGCATTTTATACAAAAGCACAATCGATTGCATGGCATTTGCATTCAGCAAACACAGTTGTGCATTTGACAGTATAACATTTTATGAAAAAAAAATCCCAGAATCCAATTGTATTCAGCAAACATACAGCTGCGCATTTGACAGTATAGTAAATCTAAGGACAGTAAGCATACTTCTAATAATCTAAATAACACCTCAAAATAAGCAGTTCTCTGGAATTACTCATTTGCTGTTCTAAATTTGCAATGTGATCCCTAGTTCGGAAAATGTGGCAGAGAACTGGAGTACAAAACAGAACGAAAAAAAGTGCTTGCAGAATACCTAAATTTGAAATTGCACACCAAAAGAACACGGACACTAGGAAGTTGAGATAGTTATTGCCGCAACTCAAATTCCCGTACTCAAACACAATCGCATCAAGCAAAAACCAGCACTCAGACCGACATTGACAACACTAAAAGCGAAATCCGCTACTCGATAAACCGGATCGCTAAGTCAAGTTAGGCAACAGTAGTCGAGGCAGCAGCAATCGAGCAGCAGGCCGTGGCCCACACGAACCAGTAGACCAAAGCATAAACGAGACCTCAAATCAAAGCAATCGAACCGCAGAAGGGATGAGAGTTCGAGGGAGAAATTACAGGTCGAACACGGAGATCCACTTGAGTGTAGCGTAGGCGGAGTCGGGGTCCCCGGGCAGCCACGCGTCCGCGGCGGTCCGCACAGCGCCCGCAAACGCAGCTGCCTCCCCACGCGCCGCGGTCGCCACCGGTGGCGGCAGCCACGCGTTGTAGAGGTGCATCCTCCAATCCTCCTTCGGACCCCCTCTCGCACTGCCGCCGCCGCAGTGGATGCCCTCTCTGAGTTCTGAGCTCCGCGGGTCGAGCCAAGGCGAAAATGGATGGGCGGTGGTAGGTTTTGGGGGTTTAGTTGGGGAGGAAGGCTTGGGAGACGCGGGGTACTTATAGGTGGCCGCTTTCTTTCTTCGCCTCCAAGACGAGGGGTGCCGCCGTGGAGACGGCGACGACGACCCGAGACCTAGAGCTGGGGCGGCCGGTGCTCCACACGACCACGCCGGTGCGGTTATCGCTGACGCACGGCCTCGTCTGGGGCGGGGGTACGGGGGGCGGGGGAGAGGGAGGGGGAGAGCTGGTCTCGGTGCACGGTGGACTGGGGAGTGTGAGGCTGACAAAACGGTTACTCTTGAGCCTGGAGCCGTACGGATCACGAGGTTATCTGATTCTTTGGAAGTGACGACGATGCATGTGCCCGAGCAGACTCAGGCCATGTGCCGCTGCGGGTCCAGGCCGTTGAAGATAGGCGTTGGCATGCCGTTAATAATGCCGTTAAATCACGCCTCCTATAAATTTAGGGTGAAAAATTTTAGAATATCACATCGGATATCACATAGGGTGTTATATAGGATGTTTGATATTAATAAAAAAGTAAATTATAGAATCCGTCAGAAATCCGAGAGACAAATTTATTAAATCTAATTAATTCGTCATTATCACTTGTGTACTGTAGCACCACGTTGTCAAATCATGGACTAATTAGGTTTAAAAGATTCGTCTTGTAAATTAGTCACAAACTGTGTAATTAATTATTTTTTAGTCTATATTTAATACTACATATATGTGTCCAAACATTCGATAGAATACCGAGTAAACTTTTGAGGGGAACTAAACAAGGCCTCAGATTAGTTAAATTAATTATGAATAATTTTTGTTTGAATGGAATTTTAACAAATTTTGGTCTGAACGGAATTTTAACCATTTAGTACAAGTCAACTAGAATCGATTAACGGCAAATATATATTATATTTCTACTGGAGATAACGGAACAACACAAACAATTTGCATAGGAAACCACCAAACGAGGAATATGACAACAAATAAAATAAAAACAAAAATAATTAAGAGTGCTTCTAACAAATAGAATCTTTACGTAGGAAACCACCAAACAAGGAATGTGTCAACAATTAAGATAGAAACAAAAATAATTAAGAATCCATTTAACGAGTAAAATCTCATAGGAATACATTTAAATAGGAATAGACATAGTTTCACTGTTCAATATAATAGTCGCAAAGAAATTCAGTTAAATCGATTAATTTTAGTTAAATTTTGATTAAGTCACCGGGAATAGATCACCGGGAATCAATTAATCCCTCTTTGTTGAGAGAAAATCTTTGGCTACCCAAATACTTTAGCAAGTGGGCTTCTCCACCATAGGCATTGCCTAAGGCACGAGTGGGCTCATTCACCTCCTTCTTGAGGGTTTCATTTTTCACCATAAGTGAGGCATCACAAGTGAGACCATCACTCAAGGGTGAAGTGGAAGTGGTAGTGCTACAAGAAGTGTTAGTGGGAGCAACAAAAATAGATTCATCAATAAGATCACATGTTAGTCCCACATCACATGATATGATCACTTGCTCCTTCTTAGCTTCCTCTACTTTGACTTACTCAATGAGAGAGGAGTGAGCCTTTTCAAGCTTAGAGTGAGCTTTGCCAAGCTTCTCATGGGCTTTCATTAGCCTCTCATGAGTGGCATTGAGCTCATCAAGGGATTGCTCAAGAAATTTAACTTTCTTGTTCAATTCCTTGCACTCCTTTCTCTTCATCTAAAAGCAAGTATGCACTTGCTCACACATGTCCATGAGCTCCTCCTTGGAGTACTTCTCATCATCATCATCACTCCTACAAGCATCACTTTCACATTCATCATCATCACTCACATCATATTTTACCTTGATAGGTTTTGCTATGAGGCACGTCGATGGAGTGTTGAAGATGGAGGGCTTCTTGTTGATGGCGATGCTTGCTAGTGCTCTCTTGATAGATTTCTTGTCATCATCACTAGAGCTATCACTATCCGAAGAGCCATCCCTATCCCATGTGACCATATAGCCTCCACCCTTCTTCTTCTTTTGGAAGGTCATTCTTTTCTCCTTCTTCTCCTTCTTTTCTTTCTTATCCTCCTTGTGCTTCTTCTTCTCATCCTCATCATTGTCACTATTGTATGGGCAATTTACTACTACATGATCGGGGCTTTTGCAATTGTAGCATCTTCTCACACACTCTTTCTTCTTGGTGTGATCTCTTCTCTTTCTTGCACCATAGCCCTTCTTCTTCATGAATTTTCTCATCTTGTGCACAAAGAGAGCCATAGCTTCATCATCAATATCACTAAGATCATCATCATCACTTGATTCTTTCTTGGACTTGCCCTTGTTCTTTGATGATGATGAGCTAGCCTTGAATGCTATGCTTTTCTTCTTCTTGTCTTCTTCTTTCTTCTTGTCATCCCCCTCCCTTTCCACACGGTATGTCTCTTATATCATGACATCACCTAGTACTTGGTTAGGGGTAATATCCTTCAATCCTCCTCTTATGATGAGCAATCTCAACATCTCAAATCTTGGAGGTAAACACATCAAGAATCGATGGGAGACATCATCATCCTTGATCTTTTCTCCCAAAGCCTTCAAGTCATTGACAATTACTTGTAGTCGATGGAACATCTCCGGAATGCTCTCATCATCCTTCATCTTGAAACTTGTCAACTTGTCCTTGAGGATGTACAACTTGGCACTCTTCACCGCTGGTGTGCCCTCATATGTTTCCTCCAATCTCTTCCACACCTCATTTGCTCTTTCACAATCCTTGATTTGCTCAAACACCTTGGAATCAATGGCATTGTATATGGTGTTGAGAGCCATTGTATTACATTGCTTGTTGATCTTATCTTGGTTGGTTGGATCATCGGGATCAATGATAGCATAGTCATTCTCGGTCACTTCCCATACTTGATCATTGATTGAATCAAGATACATCTTCATCTTTCTCTTCCAATAATCATAGCATGTGCCATCAAAGAACGGTGGTTTGCCCCCCCCCCCACATGGTTGAACACAACTTGAGCCATAATTTGACACCGAGGTTGTTAAGCCTTTAATCAAACGGTGACCACGGCTCTGATACCACTTGAAAGGTCCTAATATGGCTAGAGGGGAGTGAATAGCCTATTTAAAAATCTACAAATCAACTAGAGCAATTTGATTAGTATGACAAATAGTGTAATGCAAACTTGCTCTAGCTCTACAAGGGTTGCAAGCAACCTATCCAACAATTCTAGTTGCAATGATTACTAAGGCACCCAAACTTGCTATGTAACTACTCACTAAGAGCTCTCAATCTTGCTACTCTAAAGAGCTCAACCAGATGAATGTAAATAATAAAGCAAGCTCTCAATTCTAATTACACTAAAGAGCTTGTATCAACTAGTTTACAAGAATGTAAATAGGTGAGTGGGGTGATTATACCGCCGTATAGGGGATGAACTAATCACAAGATGAAGATTAAGCCAATCACCGAGAGAATGCAAATGACAAGAGACAATCGATTTTTCTCCCGAGGTTCACGTGCTTGCCAACACGCTAGTCCCCATTGTGTTGACCAACACTTGGTGGTTCGGCGGCTAAGAGGTGTTTCACAAACCTCGTCCACACGATAGGACACCGCAAGAACCGACCCACAAGTGAGGTAACTCAATGACACGAGCAATTTACTAGAGTTACCTTTCGGCACTCCGCCGGGGAAAGTACAACTCCCCTCACAATCACCGAAGATGGCCACGAACAATCACCAACTCATGCCAATCCTCCACCGTTGCTCCAACCGTCTAGGTGGTGGCAACCACCAAGAGTAACAAGCAAAATCCGCAGTGCAACACGAATACCAAGTGCCTCTAGATGCAATCACTCAAGCAATGCACTTGGATTCTCTCCTAATCTCACAATGATGATGGATCAATGATGGAGATAAGTGGGAGGGCTTTAGCTAAGCTCACAATGTTGCTATGTCAATGAAAATGTGCAAAAGTTGTGGCTTGAGCCGGCCAAGGGGCTTTAAATAGAAGCCCCCATCAAATAGAGCCGTTGGCTCAAAAAATGGGCTGACTGCGCATCGATCGGACGCTCCGGTCACACAGCACCGGACGCTCCAGTCGTGAATACCGGACGCGTCCGATTGGCATACCGAACATGTCCGGTAGTCCCAGACTACCACGTGTCCAGTTCAAATCAAACTTAGCTGTTGCTGCCCCTTCTGCTGACAACCGGACGCTCACACCGGATGCAGAGTCACAAATGACAGGACGCTGAGCCACAGCGTCCGGTGGAGTACAGTAAGCAACCATGTCCGACTAGACGTGTCTGGTGGTACCGGACCGGACGCTGCCAGCGTCCAATCGGCTGCTCTACCGTCTGCTGCCTTTTTTGATTCACACCGGATGTGTCTGGTCACATACCAGACGCGTCTGGTCACTCTATAACCAGCGTGACTAACTCCTTTTCGACTCTATCTCCTTCACCCTTGCTCAAATGTGCCAACCACCAAGTGTATCACCTTGTGCACATGTGTTAGCATATTTTCACAAACATTGTCAAGGGTGTTAGCACTCCACTAGATCCTAAATGCATATGCAATGAGTTAGAGCATCTAGTGGCACTTTGATAACCGCATTTTGATACGAGTTTCACTCCTCTTAATAGTACGGCTATCTATCCTAAATGTGATCACACTCACTAAGTGTCTTGATCACTAAAACAAAATGGCTCCTATATTTTATACCTTTGCCTTGAGCCTTTTGTTTTTCTCTTTCTTCTTTTCTAAGTTTAAGCATTTGACCATCACCATGCCATCACCATTGTCATGATCTTTGTCATTGCTTCATCACTTGGAGTAGTGCTACCTATCTCATAATCATCTTGATAAACTAGGTTAGCACTTAGGGTTTTATCAATTAACCAAAACCAAACTGGAGCTTTCACCCCACCAAAGCATCTAAAAAGAAAAGTTCTATCTTTAACATGTCTAAAAAGGATGCCTCTACTTCTTGTAATGATTTATGTTTAGACTCATCTTTGTGCAACTAAGTATGTGTTGGGAAAGTTGTTGTAGATATATGCACACAAGAGGTTGCAAAGGAGAATGAGCAACTCAAGCAAGAAGTAGCTCGGCTCACCAAGGACTTGACTCAAGTGAAAGGCAAGGCGAAGCAAACCCAACTTCATCAAGATAACACCGTCAAGGGAGTGAAGAAGCTTGATGAAAGACAAACCATGGTTTGTTACGTGTGCCACAAGGAAGGTCACAAGTCCTATAAGTGCAAGGTGAAAAATGGGGGAGGAGCAAAGAAGAAAGAGAAGAAGCAAATAAGCAAGCTCTCCAACACCTACACCAACAAGGTGGACAAAAGGCCTTCACACCTTATCTCTTGAAGAAGAAGAAAAATGACAAGGTGGTGGCCATCAAGGTGAACAAGCAAGCCAATAATGGGGTCAAACACTTTAGGGTGCCAAAGGAAATCATTTCCAACATGAAGAGCACCAAGAAGGTTTGGATCCCAAAAGGGAAGTGAGAAGTCCGATGGACAACGGGGAATTTGGAGACTTGGCAAAGTATGGGTGCATTTCATGGGGTGCATCATGATGGACAAAGTCATTGCCAAGTGGGTTAGTGAATACTATGGACCCAAATTCCTCTTTCCATGTTAGGTAACTAGATGTCATTACTTTCAATTGGTACTTCCTTTAAGTAATTGTGTTTTACAAATTGGTATCTTTAAACATCTAGCTACTTTTCATGCCTAGGTTTGCATTTGCATGCTTATATCTTTTGTCATGCATACACTAGGTATATCTTATGGTAGGCTTGCTCGGTTTCATTCTTAACCCTTGGAGCGAACCTACATTGTTTAAAATTGTTTAGGAGAACGGCACATAGCTTGTCTTTCAAATTGTTCATCTAATATGTGCCAAAGTCCAAATTGTAGATAATCTCTCCCAAATATCATCTTTGAAAATGATCCTCGCATTCATGTGATGTCATCTTTCAAATGGTATTTTGATTCTAAAATCAATGTGCATGTTTCCTACAAGTATTCCACACTTGTGTGCACAAATTTAGAAGGAGGTTATTCTACAAGTTGGATGCTTTGAGACTAACACCTTTTCAAGTTTATCATACGTGTAGTAGTCTCATTGCAAGGAAAATAGAGTTCCCGGAGTTAAGCATCATACTTTAAATATCCACCACCTATTGCAAGTGGTAGAAATCAAATTGGTTTTCACATGTGGTATTTCTAAACCGATATCATCATGTTGATTTCATTTTGATATTTATATGCTTTCTCCATGCATTATATAGATTAAATTCCCTTGAGCAATAATTTGCCAATTATGCATATGCTTTGCCTTCTACCATATGTATGCATATATTTAGGGGGAGCTTAGTCTATATAATGTGAGAGTCAAATTTTGTGACCTATTTCACTCTACATACAAAGGATCACAACGTTTGACCCTCTCTTGTGCTACTAATGTCTTCCTTTTCGGTGTTTGATTCCAAAGGGGAGAATTTAGAGGACCAAAAGCAAGCATCATTTATAGAACCTATTGGTCTACAAATGGTAATGGTCCGAGATAGGGAGGACAGTGGATTATGGATTAGTCTAAGTAATGGGGAGAATTTGTAGGAAGTAAGGCTTAAATCCCAAATGCCACATGGGGACATTTGCAAGGGCAATATAAGTTTGCATGTAGTATCTTACATAGAGTATCTTTTAGCATCATATAATCTTGTCACGTGCATTGCATCCTAGCAAGTAGATAGTTTTAAAAATCCAAATTCTTATTATTTGCTTGCTTTGGTCGTGTTGTCATCAATCACCAAAAGGGGGGAGATTGTAAGGAAAATGGACCCTAGGTCCATTTACTTTGAATTTTGGTGTTTGATGACCAACACAACCAAATTGGACTAATGAATTTGCAAGTGACTGTTTTGTAGTTCAATAGGGTGCAAAACGTGACTTGGACAAAGGCGACGTGATGATCCGATGATCAACACCATAAGCAAGACCTTAGGAGCACAAGAGAAGACCTAAGATATTAAGCAAAGTCCAAGCACGAAGATAGAAACCAAGCCGTACGTAAGATCATGAAGAAACGAGCTCACAGAGGCGACCGGACGCTGGACCGGACGCTGGCAGAAGCGACCGGGCGCTGATTGAAGCGACCGGACGCTAGAGAAAGGTGATCGGACGCTCTGAACGTGGCCTGGTAGAAAGGTGACCGGACACTGGACCGGACGCTGGCGGCAACCGACCGGACGTAGGGCAGCGGCGTCTGATCGAGTACAGAGAGGTTCCAGAGCGGTGAAACTGCGACCGGACGCATCCGGTGGTAGGTGACCGGACGCTGGTAGCGTTCGATCAGTGGTTCATGGCTTCAATAGTCGGGATGACCGGACGTGTCCGGTCAGGACGAGTTCAGCGTCCGGTCAGTAGCAGAAAAAGCGGGATTTCATCCCCACGGCTACTTTCTCAGTGGGGCTTATAAATAGACCCCCCAACCGACCATTTGAGAAGTGTGGAGCTGAGGAAACATACCAAGGGTGTTGATACACCATTTTAGTGATCTCCACTTGCATAGTGCTTAGTGTTGTATTAGGTTATTAGCGTAGGTGCTTTGCGAAGTGCTTAAGTTGATTAGACCACCGCTTATGCGTTTGCTCTAGGGTTAGGCCTAGTGTTTAGTGAGGTTTGCATACCTCTTACCACTCGGTGCTTGCGAGCACCATTGTTGTACATCGGAGGGGCTTGTAGTCTTGCGAGATCACACCAACCATGTTTGTGGTGTGGCCGCCACCGTGTACCGGAGGGAACAAGGCCCACGGCGTTTTGGCCAGAAGCTTGATAGTGGAGACGGCGGGGAGCATATGGGAGAGTAAAATTTTGATTGAGTCACTTAAATACCAAATAAGTCACCGGGAATAGATCACTAAAATTTTGATTAATCATTTTTGATGATTTTGTGTCCACCTCAATGTGGATATGCCAATGATGTACGGATCGCAACATTATTGTTAAAATCCTCTCAACTAACTTATGTTTGAACTTGATGGTTGATGAGAAACATTTTTTCTAATTTTGGCCCTTTTAAGAACAAGAACTTGGTTTTCTTTGCATCTCTTATAGATGCACTTAGATGCAACATGAGTATTTTTTATTATATCGTTGCTGTGCTCTAAACAATTTAATGAATGTGTATCTTTTCCAAAAAAAAGAATAAGGTTCCCTTTCCAACTATCTCTTCATTTCCCTTTATTTTGGTATGAAATGAATTTCTCTCCTCACCTAGATTCATAAATGGCCCTGCAGTGGTGTCTTCTCATAGGAGAATCATATGCCTTGGATGGGATGGCATTGCACATGGCCAAATAAATTCACATGAAGTAGTAGTACAAATTTTCGTCATAGGTGGAATTTTATCTTGGATCCGCCACTAGGTATATTGAAGTACAAATCCTACTAGAGGACATGTCTTGTGCGATGCTCATGAGCCTTAGGATGCAGACTGTAACACCCTCGGTGTTACACTGTACAGTCTTTTGCTAAAACACTACATATGCATCATGTTTATATGATAATGTATAAATTATAGAGTGTAAATCAATTCCTGTCACTCAAAACGTTCATCGAAAACACGAAACGAATGTTATATTTCATGTCGCGTTGTATCACTTAGGGTTCTAAATGAATTTTTACTGAATGAAAATGTTATAGAACGCATATACGAAACTTTAATAAAGTTTGTAGTATAAACTTCGTAGGTGACTGAAGGTACCATGACGCCTAAGAGGGAGGGGGTGAATTAGGCAACTTGAAAACTCGACTCAAAACTATGGCCTCTTTTTCTAACCCTAGCAAAATCTATGCAATAGATAAACTATCTTGATGTGCAACTACGGTTTTGCTAGTATGTTGCTATCTCTACCGTAAACGAAGTAATGTAAACATTATAAATGTGGAAGCTAAAGAGCAAGGTAGAGATATGCAAACTCCCATCGACGGCTTCGGTATTTTTACCGAGGTATCGAGAAGGGCGCAAGCTTCCCCCTAGTTCTCGTTGGAGTCCCTCGCAAGGAATCCCTTGCAAGGACCAAGCTCCTGGTTGGGTAACTCCGTGGATAGCCTCAGACCTTCCCCACGCGCAAGTGGGTCTCCGACGTGCCTTCCAGCAAGCCTCTCCCGGATGCTCCCCGCCGTCTCCACTATCAAGCTTCCAGCCAAAACGCCGCGGGCCTTGTTCCCTCCGGTACACGGTGGCGGCCACACCACAAACATGGTTGGTGTGATCTCGCAAGACTACAAGCCCCTCCGATGTACAATAATGGTGCTCACAAGCACCGAGTGGTAAGAGGTATGCAAACCTCACTAAACACTAGGCCTAACCCTAGAGCAAGCGCATAAGCGGTGGTCTAATCAACTTAAGCACTTCGCAAAAGCACCTACGCTAATCACCTAATACAACACTAAGCACTATGCAAGTGGAGATCACTAAAATGGTGTATCAACACCCTTGGTATGTTTCCTCAGCTCCACACTTCTCAAATGGTCGGTTGGGGGGCTCTATTTATAAGCCCCACTGAGAAAGTAGCCGTGGGGACGAAATCCCGCTTTTCTGCTACTGACCGGACGCTGAACTCATCCTGACCGGATGCGTCCGGTCATCCCGACTATTGAAGCCATGAACCACTGATTGAACGCTGCCAGCGTCCGGTCACCTACCACCAAATGCGTCCAAACGCAGTTTCGCTGCTCTGGAACCTCTCTGTACTCGATCAGACGCTGCTGCCCTACGTCCGGTCGGTTGCCACCAGCGTCTGGTCCAGTGTTCGGTCGCCTGTCTACCAAGCCACATTCAGAGCGTCCGATCACCTTTCTCTAGCGTTCGGTCGCTTCAGTCAGCGTCCGGTCACTTCTGCCAGTGTCCGGTCCAGCGTCCGATCGCCTCTGTGAGCTCGTTTCTTCATGATCTTACGTACGACTTGGTTTCTATCTTCGTGCTTGGACTTTGCTTGATATCTTAGGTCTTCTCTTGTGCTCCTAAGGTCTTGCTTATGGTGTTGATCATCGGATCATCACGTCGCCTTCGTCCAAGTCACGTTTTGCACCCTATTGAACTACAAAACAGTCACTTGCAAATTCATTAGTCCAATTTGGTTGTGTTGGTCATCAAACACCAAAATTCAAAGTAAATGGACCTAGGGTCCATTTTCCTTACAATCTCCCCCCATTTTGGTGATTGATGACAACACGACCAAAGCAAGCAAATAATAAGAATTTGGATTTTTAAAACTATCTACTTGCTAGGATGCAATGCACGGGACAAGATTATATGATGCTAAAAGATACTCTATGTAAGATACTACATGCAAACTTATATTGCCCTTGCAAATGTCCCCATGTGGCATTTGGGATTTAAGCCTTGCTTCCTACAAATTCTCCCCATTACTTAGACTAATCCATAATCCACTGTGCTCCCTATCTCAGACCATTACCATTTGTAGACCAATAGGTTCTATAAATGATGCTTGCTTTTGGTCCTCTAAATTCTCCCCTTTGGAATCAAACACCGAAAAGGAAGACATTAGTAGCACAAGAGAGGGTCAAACGTTGTGATCCTTTGTATGTAGAGTGAAATAGGTCACAAAATTTGACTCTCACATTATATAGACTAAGCTCCCCCTAAATATATGCATACATATGGTAGAAGGCAAAGCATATGCATAATTGGCAAATTATTGCTCAAGGGAATGTAATCTATATAATGCATGGAGAAAACATATAAATATAAAAATGAAATCAACATGATGATATCGGTTTAGAAATACCACATGTGAAAACCAATTTGATTTCTACCACTTGCAATAGGTGGTGGATATTTAAAGTATGATGCTTAACTCCGGGGACTCTATTTTCCTTGCAATGAGACTACTACACGTATGATAAACTTGAAAAGGTGTTAGTCTCAAAGCATCCAACTTGTAGAATAACCTCCTTCTAAATTTGTGCACACAAGTGTGGAATACTTGTAGGAAACATGCACATTGATTTTAGAATCAAAATACCATTTGAAAGATGACATCACATGAATGCGAGGATCATTTTCAAAGATGATATTTGGGAGAGATTATCTACAATTTGGACTTTGGCACATATTAGATGAACAATTTGAAAGACAAGCTATGTGCTGTTCTCCTAAACAATTTTAAACAATGTAGGTTCGCTCCAAGGGTTAAGAATGAAATCGAGCAAGCCTACCATAAGATATACCTAGTGTATGCATGACAAAAGATATAAGCATGCAAATGCAAACCTAGGCATGAAAAGTAGCTAGATGTTTAAAGATACCAATTTGTAAAACACAATTACTTAAAGGAAGTACCAATTGAAAGTAATGACATCTAGTTACCTAACATGAAAAGAGGAATTTGGGTCCATAGTATTCACTAACCCACTTGGCAATGACTTTGTCCATCATGATGCACCCCATGAAATGCACCCATACTTTGCCAAGTCTCCAAATTCCCCGTTGTCCATCGGACTTCTCACTTCCCTTTTGGGATCCAAACCTTCTTGGTGCTCTTCATGTTGGAAATGATTTCCTTTGGCACCCAAAAGCGTTTGACCCCATTATTGGCTTGCTTGTTCACCTTGATGGCCACCACCTTGTCATTTTTCTTCTTCTTCAAGAGATAAGGTGTGAAGGCCTTTTGTCCACCTTGTTGGTGTAGGTGTTGGAGAGCTTGCTTATTTGCTTCTTCTCTTTCTTCTTTGCTCCTCCCCCATTTTTCACCTTGCACTTATAGGACTTGTGACCTTCCTTGTGGCACACGTAACAAACCACGGTTTGTCCTTCATCAAGCTTCTTCACTCCCTTGACGGTGTTATCTTGATGAAGTTGGGTTTGCTTCGCCTTGCCTTTCACTTGAGTCAAGTCCTTGGTGAGCCGAGCTACTTCTTGCTTGAGTTGCTCATTCTCCTTTGCAACCTCTTGTGTGCATGTATCTACAACAACTTTCTCAACACATACTTAGTTGCACAAAGATGAGTCTAAACATAAATCATTACAAGAAGTAGAGGCATCCTTTTTAGACATGTTAAAGATAGAACTTTTCTTTTTAGATGCCTTGGTGGGGTGAAAGCTCCAGTTTGGTTTTGGTTAATTGATGAAACCCTAAGTGCTAACCTAGTTTATCAAGATGATTATGAGATAGGTAGCACTACTCCAAGTGATGAAGCAATGACAAAGATCATGACAATGGTGATGGCATGGTGATGGTCAAATGCTTAAACTTGGAAAAGAAGAAAGAGAAAAACAAAAGGCTCAAGACAAAGGTATAAAATGTAGGAGCCATTTTATTTTAGTGATCAAGACACTTAGTGAGTGTGATCACATTTAGGATAGATAGCTGTACTATTAAGAGGAGTGAAACTCGTATCGAAATGCGGTTATCAAAGTGCCACTAGATGCTCTAACTCATTGCATATGCATTTAGGATCTAGTGGAGTGCTAACACCCTTGAAAATGTTTGTAAAAATATGCTAACACATGTGCACAAGGTGATACACTTGGTGGTTGGCACATTTGAGCAAGGATGAAGGAGATAGAGTCAAAAAGGAGTTAGTCGCGCTGGTTACAGAGTGACCGGACGTGTCCGGTATGTGACCGGACACATCCGGTGTGAATCAGAAAAGGCAGCAGACGGCAGAGCAGCCGATTGGATGCTGGCAGCGTCCGGTCCAGTACCACCGGACACATCTGGTCGGACATGGTTGCTTACTGTACTCCACCGGACGCTGCGGCTCAGCGTCCTGTCATTTGTGACTCTGCGTCCGGTGTGAGCGTCTGGTTTTCAGCAGAAGGGGCAGCAACAGCTAAGTTTGATTTGAACTAGACACATGGTAGTCTGGGACTACCGGACACATTCGGTATGCCGATCGGACACGTCCGGTATTCACGACCGGAGCGTCCGGTGCTGTGTGACCGGAGCGTCCGGTCGACGCGCAGTCAGCCCGTTTTTTGAGCCAACGGCTCTATTTGATGGGGGCTTCTATTTAAAGCCCCTTGGCCGGCTCAAGCCACAACTCTTGCACATTTTCATTAACATAGCAACCTTGTGAGCTTAGCTAAAGCCCTCCCACTCATCTCCATCATTGATCCATCATCATTGTGAGATTGGAAGAGAATCCAAGTGCATTGCTTGAGTGATTGCATCTAGAGGCACTTGGTATTCGTGTTGCGCTGCGGATTTCGCTTGTTACTCTTGGTGGTTGCCACCACCTAGACGGTTGGAGCAGCGGTGGAGGATTGGCATGAGTTGGTGATTGTTCGTGGCCATCTTCGGTGATTGTGAGGGGAGTTGTACCTTCCCCGGCGGAGTGCCGAAAGGTAACTCTAGTAAATTGCTCGTGTCATTGAGTTACCTCACTTGTGGGTCGGTTCTTGTGGTGTCCTATCATGTGGACGAGGTTTGTGAAACACCTCTTAGCCGCCGAACCACTAAGTGTTGGTCGACACAACGGGGACTAGCGTGTTGGCAAGCACGTGAACCTCGGGAGAAAAATCGGTTGTCTCTTGTCATTTGCATTCTCCCGGTGATTTGTTGATTTTTAAATAGGCTATTCACTCCCCTCTAGCCATATTAGGACCTTTCAAGTGGTATCAGAGCCGTGGTCACCGTTTGATTAAAGGCTTAACAACCTCGGTGTCAAATTATGGCTCAAGTTGTGTTCAACCATGTGGGGGGGGGGGGCAAACCACTGTTCTTTGATGGCACATGCTATGATTATTGGAAGAGAAAGATGAAGATGTATCTTGGTTCAATCAATGATCAAGTATGGGAAGTGACCGAGAATGACTATGCTATCATTGATCCCGATGATCCAACCAACCAAGATAAGATCAACAAGCAATGTAATACAATGGCTCTCAACACCATATACAATGCCATTGATTCCAAGGTGTTTGAGCAAATCAAGGATTGTGAAAGAGCAAATGAGGTGTGGAAGAGATTGGAGGAAACATATGAGGGCACACCGGCGGTGAAGAGTGCCAAGTTGTACATCCTCAAGGACAAGTTGACAAGTTTCAAGATGAAGGATGATGAGAGCATTCCGGAGATGTTCCATCGGCTACAAGTAATTGTCAATGACTTGAAGGCTTTGGGAGAAAAGATCAAGGATGATGATGTCTCCCATCGATTCTTGATGTGTTTACCTCCAAGATTTGAGATGTTGAGATTGCTCATCATAAGAGGAGGATTGAAGGATATTACCCCTAATCAAGTACTAAGTGATGTCATGACACAAGAGACATACCGTGTGGAAAGGGAGGGGGATGACAAGAAGGAAGAAGAAGACAAGAAGAAGAAAAGCATAGCATTCAAGGCTAGCTCATCATCATCAAAGAACAAGGGCAAGTCCAAGAAAGAATCAAGTGATGATGATGATCTTAGTGATATTGATGATGAAGCTATGGCTCTCTTTGTGCGCAAGATGGGAAAATTCATGAAGAAGAAGGGCTATGGTGCAAGAAAGAGAAGAGATCACACCAAGAAGAAAGAGTGTGTGAGAAGATGCTACAACTGCAAAAGCCCCGATCATGTAGTAGTAAATTGTCCATACAATTGTGACAATGATGAGGATGAGAAGAAGAAACACAAGGAGGATAAGAAAGAAAAGAAGGAGAAGAGAATGACCTTCCAAAAGAAGAAGAAGGGTGGAGGCTATGTGGTCACATGGGATAGTGATGGCTCTTCGGATAGTGATAGCTCTAGTGATGATGACAAGAAATCTATCAAGAGAGCACTAGCAAGCATCGCCATCAACAACAAGCCCTCCATCTTCGACACTCCATCGACGTGCCTCATGGCAAAACCTACCAAGGTAAAATATGATGTGAGTGATGATGATGAATGTAAAAGTGATGCTTGTAGGAGTGATGATGATGAGGAGTACTCCAAGGAGGAGCTCATGGACATGTGTGAGCAAGTGCATACTTGCTTTGAGATGAAGAGAAAGGAGTGCAAGGAATTGAACAAGAAAGTCAAATTTCTTGAGCAATCCCTTGATGAGATCAAAGCCACTCATGAGAGGCTAATGAAAGCCCATGAGAAGCTTGGCAAAGCTCACTCTAAGCTTGAAAAGGCTCACTCCTCTCTCATTGAGTAAGTCAAAGTAGAGGAAGCTAAGAAGGAGCAAGTGATCATATCATGTGATGTGGGACTAACATGTGATCTTATTGATGAATCTATTTTTGTTGCTCCCACTAACACTTCTTGTAGCACTACCACTTCCACTTCACCCTTGAGTGATGGTCTCACTTGTGATGCCTCACTTATGGTGGAAAATGAAACCCTCAAGAAGGAGGTGAATGAGCCCACTCGTGCCTTAGGCAATGCCTATGGTGGAGAAGCCCACTTGCTAAAGTGCTTGGGTAGCCAAAGATTTTCTCTCAACAAAGAGGGATTAGGCTATACCTCCAAGAAGGGCAAGGCGGCCTTTGTCACTCCCAAAGCTAGCTTTGTGAAGGGTAATGGTCGGTTTTGCAATAGATGCAAGCAAGTTGGGCATATAGAGCAAAATTGCAAGACTAACAAGAACAAGCTACCTAATGTATCCTCAATCAAATTTAATTCTTGTTACATGCTTTATAAGGGTGCCAATAGTGTGAAGGCTAAGTTCATTGGTACACCAATTGTGGGCCCAAAGAAGAAGGCCATTTGGGTACCAAAGTCCTTGGTGACTAACCTACAAGGACCCAAGCAAGTTTGGGTACCTAAAAAGAATTAATCTTCTTTTGTAGGTAAATTATAAAGCCGGAGGAAGGCATTGGGTGCTTGATAGTGGGTGCACACAACACATGACCGGTGATTCAAGAATGTTCAATTCAACCAATGAAATCAAGAGCAATGGGATTGATAGTATCATATTTGGTGACAATGGCAAAGGTAAGGTCAAAGGCTTGGTAAGATTGCAATATCCAATGATTTGAGCATTTCCAATGTGCTACTAGTAGAGAGCTTGAACTTCAACTTATTGTCGGTAGCTCAATTGTGTGATCTTGGTTTCAAGTGCATATTTGGTGTGGATGATGTAGAGATCATAAGTGTAGATGGCTCTAACTTGATATTCAAAGGATTTAGATATGAGAATCTATACTTAGTTGATTTCAATGCTAGAGAAGCTCAATTGTCAACATGTTTGATCACTAAGTCTAGCATGGGTTGGTTATGGCATAGAAGGCTTGGTCATGTTGGAATGAAACAATTGAACAAGTTGATTAAGCATGACTTAGTTAGAGGATTGAAAGATGTCACATTTGAGAAGGACAAACTATGTAGTGCATGTCAAGCTAGAAAGCAAGTTGGTAATACACATCCTAAGAAGAGCATGATGAGCACATCTAAGGCATTTGAGTTGATGCACATGGACTTGTTTGGACCAACCACATACACTAGCATTGGTGGAAACAAATATGGATTTGTGATTGTGGATGATTTTACTAGATACACATGGGTGTTCTTTCTTGTTGACAAGAGTGATGTGTTTGCAACATTCAAATCATTTGTCAAGGGTATTCACAATGAGTTTGAAACAACAATCAAGAAAGTTAGAAGTGACAATGGAAGTGAATTCAAGAACACTAGAATTGATGAGTTATGTGATGAATTTGGAATTAGACATTAATTCTCGGCCAAGTATACTCATCAATCAAATGGGCTAGTTGAAAGAAAGAATAGAACCTTGATTGATATGGCAAGATCAATGTTGAGTGAGTACAATGTGAGTCATTCATTTTGGGCCGAAGCAATCAACACGGCTTGCTACTATAGCAACCGACTCTATTGTCACCCCATGATGGAGAAAACGCCTTATGAGCTATTGAATGGAAGAAAGCCCAACATAGCATACTTTCGGGTTTTTGGTTGTAAATGCTATATATTGAAGAAAGGCACTAGATTAAGCAAGTTTGAAAAGAAATGTGATGAAGGTTTCTTGCTTGGTTACTCCACTACTAGCAAGGCTTATAGAGTTTGGAATTTGGCTAGTGGTACTCTTGAGGAGGTTCATGATGTGGAATTTGATGAAATAAATGGATCCCAAGAGGAAGATGAGAATCTAGATGATGTAAGAGGCACTCAATTGGTCAATGCAATGAAGAACATGGACATTGGTGAGTTAAGGCCTAGAGAGGTGATTGATGTTGAAGATGACAAGAATCAAGTACTCTCTAACTCAAATGTGCAAGCTAGTGGTTCTCATGATCAAGTCCAAGCAAGCACTAGTGATGGCAATATGCAAGATCAACAAATGGCTAGTTCATCATCTCAACCAAGTGATCAATCAAATACTAGCAATCAAGTGCAAGTGCTTCAACCAACTAATATTGCAAGAGATCACCCATTGGACACTATCATTGGTGATATTTCAAGAGGTATGCAAACAAGATCAAGATTGGCCTCATTTTGTGAGCATTTCTCATTTGTGTCATCCATTGAACCTAAGAAGATAGATGAAGCTTTAAGGGATGTTGATTGGATCAATGCTATGCATGAAGAGCTAAACAACTTCACAAGAAATCAAGTATGGGAGTTAGTTGAGAGGCCTAAGGATCATAATGTGATTGGAACTAAGTGGGTCTTTCGGAACAAGCAAGATCAAGATGGGATAGTAATAAGGAACAAAGCAAGATTAGTGGCTCAAGGTTACACTCAAGTTGAAGGTCTTGACTTTGGAGAAACATATGCCTCGGTTGCAAGATTGGAAGCAATTAGGATCTTGCTAGCTTATGCTTGTGCCAACAACATCAAGTTGTACCAAATGGATGTGAAAAGTGCATTTCTCAATGGGTACATAAATGAGCTTGTGTATGTTGAGCAACCTCCCGGTTTTGAGGATGAAAAGAAACCCAACCATGTCTACAAGTTGAGAAAGGCTTTGTATGGATTGAAGCAAGCACCTAGAGCATGGTATGAGAGATTGAGGGATTTTCTACTCTCTAAGGGATTCAA
This sequence comes from Miscanthus floridulus, assembly GCF_019320115.1. Classification (NCBI taxonomy): domain Eukaryota; kingdom Viridiplantae; phylum Streptophyta; class Magnoliopsida; order Poales; family Poaceae; genus Miscanthus; species Miscanthus floridulus. Next base: position 47,680,895 of record NC_089598.1, on the reverse strand, counting down.
GATGGGAAAGGTTGACACCACTCTCTTCACCAAGAAGCTTGGAAATGACTTGTTTGTAATGCAAATCTATGTTGATGATATCATCTTTGGATCAACAAATCAAGAATTTTGTGAGGAGTTTGGCAAGATGATGGCAAGTGAGTTTAAGATGTCTATGATTGGAGAACTTAGTTACTTCCTTGGTCTTCAAATCAAGCAAATGAAAAATGGCATATTTGTGAGTCAAGGCAAGTATATCAAGGATATGCTCAAGAAGTTTGAAATGGATGAGAGTAAAGCTATTAGTACACCAATGGGGACAAATGGAAGCTTAGATAGTGATGCTAGTGGCAACATGGTGGATCAAAAGATGTATCGGTCCATGATTGGAAGTCTACTCTATGTGACCGCATCAAGGCTGGATGTGATGTTTAGTGTATGCATGTGTGCTAGATTTCAAGCCTCACCAAGAGAAAGTCATTTGAAGGCAACAAACAGAATATTGAGGTACTTAAAGCATACACAAAATGTTGGATTGTGGTATCCCAAAGGAGCAAGATTTAAGTTGATTAGATATTCGGACCCTGATTATGCGGGATGCAAAGTTGAGAGAAAGTGCACATCGAGCACATGTTAACTATTGGGAAGATCACTTGTGTCTTGGTCATCAAAGAAGCAAAATAGTGTAGCACTTTCAACCGCTGAAGCAGAGTACATTTTGGCCGGTAGTTGTTGTGCTCAATTACTTTGGATGAAGGCTACCTTGAGTGACTTTAGGATCAAATTCAAGCAAGTACCATTGCTATGTGACAACGAAAGTGCCGTAAAGCTCACCAACAACCCGGTTCAACACTCAAGAACAAAGCATATAGATATCCGCCATCACTTCATAAGAGATCACCAACAAAAAGGGGACATTTGCATAGAGAGTGTGGGCACCGAAGATCAACTTGCCGACATATTCACCAAGCCACTTGATGAAAAGAGGTTTTGCAAGCTAAGGAATGAATTGAACATACTTGACTTCTCCAATATGTGTTGATGCACCCCCACTATATGACATGCCTCTCCTTCGAGCCAAGCAAGGTAAAGTTGATTGACATGTCATCCATCCATTGCTAAGGACTTGTTTAGTGCATCTAGTCATTCCTATCATGTCCTAGGCTCATTCATGAAAATCAAATGAATTTGATGCTTGTATGGTACCACTATTGCTTGTATGTTTCAAATGATCTAGTGGTAGCATATGACATGTTTGTGGGCTTGTAAACATAGTGTTTGATTTAGAAAATGAGCTATAAGTGTTTAACTCAACATGGTACAAGATAACCCATATTTGGAGGTGTGAAGAAGCTTGTCCTTGGATCAAACCGAGTTAAATATCTTTTACAAGTAATCTAGATTGAACCAAATTGGGAAAATGATCCTCATTTCACATGGTTTCACCCCAACATATCCATAATTTGAGGCCACTTTTTGGGAAAATTGTTGACATTAATAATCCTACACTATCTATACTTTAAGCCTTTTGTGGTCATTGATGACAAAGGGGGAGAAATAGTGTACAAAGATAGTGAAACAAAGGGGAGAGATAATATATGACAAAGGAAGGGGATCAATTAAAATTTTGAGCATACAAATAGGGGGAGCAAGCTCATGAACTTGTATGGTAAATTTGTATGTGCATTACATATGGTTGCTTGCATGGCATAAATTTTTAATATCCATGCTTGTGTAGTGTATGCTAGTTGTAGGTTTGAATGTTGAAATGGAAAACTAGCATGCATAGGCTAAAGTAACTAGACCTATGTTCATTCTATGGAAACTAGATCCTTATTTGTAATATTGATCTCATGGGGTATTCTAGTTTTTGTGTATGTCTAGTTACTAATGGTGCTAAGGATGGTATAATGGTGCACTCCGATTGGTATCACGCTTCAAAGGTCCATCTCTTATACCTTAGCATCATTTGGTAGAAATTATCTCCTATATTTCCTATCTAATCATATGTGCAAATCTTCAATCCAAACTCTTAGCACATATGTAGGGGGAGCAATTGCTATCATATAGAGTTCATGAAACTTGCCCATATCCTTTACACATGGTAAATATGCTTGGGCAGGCAATGTGAATTCAAATGTACTTTAATTCATATCTTTGTATAAGGGTTGTCATCAATTACCAAAAAGAGGGAGATTGAAAGCTCTAATTTGGTTTTGGTTAATTGATGAAACCCTAAGTGCTAACCTAGTTTATCAAGATGATTATGAGATAGGTAACACTATTCCAAGTGATGAAGCAATGGCAAAGATCATGACAATGGTGATGGCATGGTGATGGTCAAATGCTTAAACTTGGAAAAGAAGAAAGAGAAAAACAAAAGGCTCAAGGCAAATGTATAAAATGTAGGAGCCATTTTGTTTTAGTGATCAAGACACTTAGTGAGTGTGATCACATTTAGGATAGATAGCCGTACTATTAAGAGGAGTGAAACTCGTATCGAAATGCGGTTATCAAAGTGCCACTAGATGCTCTAATTCATTGCATATGCATTTAGGATCTAGTGGAGTGCTAACACCCTTGAAAATGTTTGTGAAAATATGCTAACACATGTGCACAAGGTGATACACTTGGTGGTTGGCACATTTGAGCAAGGGTGAAGCAGATAGAGTCGAAAAGGAGTTAGTCGCGCTGGTTACAGAGTGACCGGACGCGTCCGGTATGTGACCGGACACGTCCGGTATTTTGGCGGCAGACTCAACGACCGGACGAGTCCGGTCGCCACACCGGACGCATCCGGTGTGAATCAAAAAAGGTAGCAAATGGCAGAGCAGCCGATCAGACACTGGCAGCATCCGGTCCGGTACAACCGGACGCGTCCGGTCAGACGTGGTTGCTTACTGTACTCCACCGGACGCTACGGCTCAGCGTCCGGTCATTTGTGACTCTGCGTCTGGTGTGAGCGTCCGGTTGTCAGCAGAAGGGGCAGCAACGGCTAAGTTTGATTTGAACTGGACATGTGGTAGTCTGGGGCTACCGGACACGTCTGGTATGCCGACCGGATGCGTCCGGTATTCATGACCGGAGCGTCCGGTGCTGTGTGACCGGAGCGTCCGGTCGACGCGCAGTCAGCCCGTTTTTTGAGCTAGCAGCTCTATTTGATGGGGGCTTCTATTTAAAGCCCCTTGGCCGGCTCAAGCCACAACTCTTGCACATTTTCCTTGACATAGCAACCTTGTGAGCTTAGCCAAAGCCCTCCCACTCATCTCCATTATTGATCCGTCATCATTGTGAGATTGGGAGAGAATCCAAGTGCATTGCTTGAGTGATTGCATCTAGAGGCACTTGGTATTCGTGTTGCGCTATGGATTTTGCTTGTTACTCTTGGTGGTTGCCACCACCTAGATGGTTGGAGCAGTGGTGGAGGATTGACACGAGTTGGTGATTGTTCGTGGCCATCTTCGGTGATTGTGAGGGGAGTTGTACCTTCCCCGGCGGAGTGCCGAAAGGTAACTCTAGTAAATTGCTCATGTCATTGAGTTACCTCACTTGTGGGTCGGTTCTTGTGGTGTCCTATCGTGTGGATGAGGTTTGTGAAACACCTCTTAGCTGCCGAACCACTAAGTGTTGGTCGACACAACGGGGACTAGCGTGTTGGCAAGCACGTGAACCTCGGGAGAAAAACCGGTTGTCTCTTGTCATTTGCATTCTCCCGGTGATTGGCTTAATCTTCATCTTGTGATTGGTTCATCCCCTACACGGCGGTATAATCACCCCACTCACCTATTTACATTCTTGCAAACTAGTTGATACAAGCTCTTTAGTGTAATTAGAATTGAGAACTTTCTTTATTATTTACATTCATCTAGTTGAGCTCTTTAGAGTAGCAAGATTGAGAGCTCTTAGTGAGTAGTTACATAGCAAGTTTGGGTGCCTTAGTAATCATTGCAACTAGAATTGTTGGATAGATGGCTTGCAACCCTTATAGAGCTAGAGCAAGTTTGCATTACGCTATTTGTCATACTAATCAAATTGCTCTAGTTGATTTGTAGATTTTTAAATAGGCTATTCACCCCCCCTCTAGCCATATTAGGACCTTTCATGGGGGTTGTACTAACAGCTTCAAGATTAGCAACTTTATTAGTTAGCTCATCACAATGTTTGCACATGGTTTCCATTTTTGCAAGCAAACTTTTATACGCATCTTGTGAGCTAGCTAACTTTTCTTTTTATTTTTCATTTTTCTTTGCAAGTTGCTCATCATTGATTGTGCATTCATTTGTTGTTGCACTAGCCTTAAGTTGCTCAATTTTAGTAGATAGTTCAATATTGAGATTAGCAAAGTTCTCATATTGTTCAAGCAAAGTTTTGTATGCTTCTTGTGAACTATTTAGCTTTTCTTTTAAACTTTTGAGCATCTTTTGTTGACTAGTGCAAACTTTAGCATACTTAAGATTTTGTTGCACAATTTCATCATAAGAAGGCATATCATCATCACTATCACTCTCACTAGAGGACGAGCTTTTGTTACCTCGTGCCATAAGGCACACACGAGAAGAGCTTGATGATGAGTGCTTGCGACCTCGCCTCTTGTGATGGTGTTCTTCTTCACTTGAAGAATCATCCCATGATCTTATTGATGTGAGGGCTTGGTTCTTGCATGCCTTCTTCTTTGTCTTGGGTGTTGGCTTGTTTGGACAAACTTCCACAAAGTGCCCCAACTCGCCACATCCATAGCATCCTCTCTTTCTTTGCTCATTTCTTTGATTGGTGAAAATGAGATCTTGAATTTGGATGGGCACACCCTTGACATTGAGCCTTTGGATCATCTTCTCCACCTTGTTGATTAATTTGATTGATTCTTCATCAAGGTCGGAGGTGGAGGAGGAAGATTGATCATCATCACTAGAATCTTCATCATCATCATCATCGTCCTCATCTTCTTCTTCATCTTCACTTGAGGAGCTTGAGCTTGAGCTTGTCTTAACTTGCTTGTCCTTCATCTTCCTTTTCTCGCTACATGAGAGAGCTTTGCCTTTGCTTGATGAAGAAGCTTCTCCTTGATCCATCTTACGTGACATTTCAAATGCCACTATGTTGCCAATGACTATGCCTAGGGTCATGGTGCTCAAGTCCTTCATATTGTGAAGGATGGTGATGATGCTTGCATATTTCTTTTGTGGTAGCATGGAGATGATCTTCCTCATGATGTCCGCATCATCTAGCTTTATTAATCCTATTGAATGGAACTCATTGATAATTAGATTCAGACAAGAATACATATCATGAACAAGCTCATCATCATTCATAGTAAATGATTCATAATTTTGTTTAGCTAGACAATGTTTTTGCTCACGGACATTACTTGTGCCGTCATGGAGCTCTTGGAGTTTTAACCAAATTTCATGTGCCATATTTAAAGTGAACACTTGGTTAAACATATCCATGCTAAATGATTCAAACAAGCAATTTTTAGCTCTAGCATTGAAATGCATTTCTTTTTCATCACTCTTTGTGGGGTTTTTGGGATTCTTGATGAGTTTCATCCCGTCACGAGTGACTCTCCATACACCCAAATCAACCGCCTCAAGGTGGCATGCCATTCTAGCCTTATAGTATGGGAAGTTAGTGCCGTCAAAGTGCGGAGGCCTAGAGGTATCTATCCCAACCACTCTAAATAGCGTCGGCTCAACGGTGGTTAAGCCAAAGGTCCAAATTGAGCCAACTGGCTCTAATACCAATTGAAGGTACCATGACGCCTAAGAGGGGGGGGTGAATTAGGCAACTTAAAAACTCGACTCAAAACTATGGCCTCTTTTTCTAACCCTAGCAAAACCTATGCAATAGATAAACTATCTTGATGTGCAACTACGGTTTTGCTAGTGTGTTGCTATCTCTATCGCAAATGAAGTAATGTAAACATTGTAAATGCGGAAGCTAAAGAGCAAGGTAGAGATATACAAACTCTTGTCGACGACTCTAGTATTTTTACCGAGGTATCGAGAAGCGCACAAGCTTCCCCCTAGTGCTCGTTGGAGCCCCTCGCAAGGAATCCCTCGCAAGGGCCAAGCTCCCGGTAGGATAACTCCGTGGATAGCCTCAGGACTTCCCCACGCGCAAGTGGGTCTCTGACGTGCCTTTTGGCAAGCCTCTCCCGGATGCTCCTCGCCATCTCCACTATTAAGCTTCTAGCCAAAACGCCACGGGCCTTGTTCCCTCCGATACATGGTGGTGGCCACACCACAAACACGGTTGGTGTGATCTCGTAAGACTACAAGCCCCTCCGATGTACAACAATGGTGCCCGCAAGCACCGAGTGGTAAGAGGTATGCAAACCTCACTAAACACTAGGCCTAAACCTAGAGCAAGTGCATAAGCGGTGGTCTAATCAACCTAAGCACTTCGCAAAGCACCTACGCTAATCACCTAATAAAACACTAAGCACTATGCAAGTGGAGATCACTAAAATGGTGTATCAACACCCTTGGTATGTTTCCTCAGCTCCACATGTCTCAAATGGCCAGTTGGGGGATCTATTTATAAGCCCCACTGAGAAAGTAGCCGTTGGGGACGAAATCCCGCTTTTCTGCTACTGACCGGACGTGTCCGGTCGTCCCAACCGTTGAAGCCGTGAACCACTAATCGGACATTGTCAGCATCTGGTCACCTACCACCGGACGTGTCTGGTTGCTGTTTTGTCGCTCTAGAACCTCTCTGTACTCGATCGGACGTTGCTGCCCTGTGTCCGGTCGGTTGCCGCCACGTCTGGTCCAGCGTCCGGTCGCCTGTCTGCCAAGCCATGTTTGGAGCATCCGGTCACCTTTCTCCAGCGTTCGGTCACTTCAATCAGCGTCCGGTCACTTCTGCCAGCATCCGTTCCAGCGTCTGGTCGCCTATGTGAGCTCGTTTCTTCGTGATCTTGCATACGGCTTGGTTCCTATCTTCGTGCTTGGACTTTGCTTGATATCTTGGGTCTTCTCTTATGCTCCTAAGGTCTTTCTTATGGTGTTGATCATTGGATCATTACGTCGCCTTCGTCCAAGTCACGTTTTGCACCCTATTGAACTACAAAATAGTCACTTACAAATTCATTAGTCCAATTTGGTTGTGTTGGTCATCAAACACCAAAATCCAAAGTAAAAGGGCCTAGGGTCCATTTTCCATACAGTGTTGATGAAATACTTGCGATCAAGAAATGAATTCCCTAGCTAGCATGGTTGGTAGCTTAGAAATCAAAGTTGACGCAAATCCGAGCCAAAACTTAGTCAATTTTCTTAAGTCAGAAGATGGTTCGACGAAGCTAAGTTCGATAATTTTTTGTAGGAGTTTTGGGTTAAGTAATGTTGCAGTATTAGGGCTTGTTTCAGTAGTTTTACCTACCCTTTTGAGTATAGAAAAATTGGTTTGGCATTTGAATCATCGAGTTTGATTTTTGGAATGCTTTAAAATGCATGCTTGGCACGTTTCTAGCTGGTGCCAGCATCTGGACGTGGTCACCACGCTCTGGTGCCGTCATCAGCGTGCCAGCCGCACACGCACGTGCCAGTCATGCTCAGTTGGCTACGGTGGCTGGTAGCCTTAGCTGGTGGCGAGCCTGCCTCACCGCCGCGATGCATGCTACCGCCCCTATCGGTGCTCTAGATCCGCTCGCGTCGCCCCGTGCCAGTCCTGCTCCGCTAGTCATCGTCGCTGTCCGCTCAGGTGTGTGGCATCGCAAGGCCACAGCTATCCTCACGTAGCATGTGCTTGTGCCTCTGCATCGCGCTGTCACCTCGTGTATGCTCGCATCACTTGTGTCGCGTCATCGTAGCCGCTGCTGCGTGCGCCCGCTGCGTCGTCACATGGCCTGGCCGCCATCGTCTTGCGAGTCAAGGCGCTATGGTTGCACATTATCGTGCCGGCCTTGTACGTGCATGGAGCCATCCCCCATCACACTGCCGTCCTCTTCCATTTAGTGGCTATGCCATGCCACACTCCCCGTCATGTCGACTTGAATGGCGTCGTGCCGGCCGGCTGAGCCGTGCCAAAGCAAAACCCACAGAGCTGGGCTCTATCCTTATAATTGTGCGCGTCTAGAGCTTGAATTGGAGTCTAGTGTCGTGCCAGGCCTGCCACTATTGCAGTCATACTATGTTGGGGCGTCAGTTTGAGTTTTCCCCATCACCGGTCACCATAAGACCGAGCTGAGTCGTCCATCTAATTAGCCTTGCGTAGTCCACTTCCTTCCAATTAACTGTGCACCCAACTAGCTCTAGTAGTTAGCTCGTGAGTGGAGTCGACCGATGAGCTTTCATCCTCCAGTGAGGTAATGTGGGGCATTTTCCTCGTGGCGGCCCGCCATGACCGTCGAGGTTGGTGCTCAGCCAGGGCGTCGCTCCATGCTCCATTGTTTCAATTGAGTGGTGCTTTTGTGTCGTGTTGACATGGTTGCCTCACCCATGTAGTAGTTTTGCCCGTGGAGCAATAGGTCATCGGGGACGCCGTCGCCACGCTTGCCATGAACCAGAGCAACCCTGCGCTCATGGCCAACCACCCTATCGAGGTCCATGACTTCGTCCAGGGCATCCTTCACGTATCTGGTGAGGCACCTTCGCTCCTAGGGTAGCGGTAGCGGCGTTGGGATTGGTTAATTCGCTGGCACCGATGTCACCGCGGCCAAACCCTACCATGGTGCGTGGCCACGCCTCTGCGCGGCACCAATCGTGGTGTTTATTACCTCTATAGAATGCGCTTGTGATGAGGAGTGTCGCGGTGGTGAGGATTGCTGCCGAGGAGGTCTGTGCTCATCGACGTTTGGCCGGAAATGCCGCGACCTCTGTTAAGTTCTGGCCAGGGACCTTGAAATGGTAATTCAAAGTGAACTGAGGGGTTAAGTGCGAGCATCAGAGAGAGAGTGAAATAGTAGAAAGGACTGCAGGTTCATTTGGTTGAAAGTCGGGGTCTCTTTTGCATAATCATCGGAGCGCGCGTGGGTCTCCCCGCGTTGGGCCACTATCACACGTGGGCCGCACCACGTGGACCGCACTGGTGTACTGCGCGGGCGCGCCCGTGGGGCGTTGGAGTGGGCCGAGCCGCTCGCTCGCGGGCCATGCGGGTGGAATTCGGGTTTTTAATTTCCAGTGAAATTATGAATGTTTATTCAATTTAGTTTTGAGCTAAACTTTGAAAAATAATAGTAAATTCTATATATGTCCAAAAATAGTGAAACAAAATTTGTTAGGTTCACAAAAATGGTATCTATCTGTTGGTATAGGTAGTTTACAGTTAGCTATGATAATGATAGGTTCATAAATTTAAGTGAGAAAGCTTAGTATTATTTAGCTTAATATTTGTAGGAATTTTGTGGCAAATTGATGATAGCTTTAGCCATGAAATTTTTACAGTAGTGTCAACACAGAATTTTGTCCCATACCAAGGACACACGTAGCAAGCCGAAAGGGTCCGCTCGATGGAGCAGATCCATCTAGCTTCAGCGCAGGGGTGGTCAATCCTGCACAATCCTCCCGAGACGTGCCAGTCAATTTGACCCTGTAATTGACAAGGAGAGAAAGTTCATCAGTAATTAAGGGTAAAACTTGCTGGTGTTGCCAGACAGTCCTGAATGTGTGGCTATGAGAGCCAATATGAAAGGAAATTGACTAAATAGTCGATTTCAGCATATTCATGAGAATAAATTAGTTAGAGCTCATGGGGTTGTGTAAGAAGAATCGATTATCATTCATGATAAACATCAGTGTTTGAACAGATACGAATCAATGGCAATAAGATATTAATGATGATTGGTCTATGTCAAGCCAATGATTACAAGTAACCGAACCCCTTTTTATATAAAGAAATAATTCAACACCACTTAACCATTTAATAAAGATAAATTTAATGAACATATTAGATCTTATCTATCACCATGACCAATGGGGGATGAGGCAGAATCATGCAGGCCGTAGAAATAACAATAGACTCGATGACCCTAACTCATTACTAATATTAGTGGGGCATGAGGCAGAATCATGTAGGCCATAATCAATAATAAGATCATGGGGCTAACATATCTTTCAACCTATCCTCACTTCAACGGTCCTGTGATGCGAGCTATTCATGAAAGCAATCGATATCGGCTAAAACAGTCGATTCAGGCATAATGCACAGTTAAAGTCGTGCCCTACCAGGAATAGATCTACTAAATAATGGTCCCCACTCCATGGTGCTAACAGTGGGGTGTGAGGCAAAATCACATAAGCTGTGATAACGGGCCGTGGAACGGTTCTCGCTAGCCAATAGATCTGCTCAAGACGCAACATGCCTTAACCACATGCTATGCACGATTAAGATTGATATAAAATTGTCGATAGAAACATAACTCATCATTTAAGGTGTAGATTAGATCAGTTTTAGGTTAGCAAACGATGGGTAAAATAAGATATAAGGCCGATCTAAATCAATCTCAATCGAGCAGAGTAATATTGCTATAATTAGATAAATAATGAAAGCAATAAGCAATATCGGTAACTTGATGAATCTACCAAAGACTGTCATCCTAAGGTAGAGCTGATAACTTGACCTTGATCTAATTCAAGCAGTGGGGTGTGAGGTAGAATCACATAGGCCATACTTGAATTAAATAAGAATCGATAACTAGCTTAAACCAGAGCCGCAGTGGGGGTCGACCGGATCGATGCAGCCATACGAATAGAGGTATAAACTATGATGGTACTTACAAACAAGCAGTGGAGGTTGACCGGATCGATGCAGCCATACTCGCTGAAGAACTCGCCGAGATCTACTCTACTCCTACTCCTAAGGGGTGGCCGGAGCCAAAAAAGTAATTGACTTATATTTGGATTGATTGATGTCCTTCTTACAATAGCCGAGGTTTGGTATTTTTACCTAGAGTCTAAACATGAAACCTACTTGATCACGATTCGCTACAATCTTAGGTATAAAGGAAACATTCCTAATTTAAGATAACTTGGACTCTAATCTTTCCCTTTTTGAGAGTCCATCACATTCCGTCCTGGTGCTGATCGTAGCCTTTGTCCCTATCGGCTTGGCGCCACCTGAAGAAAGCTGATTCTAATTCTTCCATCCGAATCAGCTAGTTCTGATTTGTACGTAATTGATTCCTTGATGACATCATGTTGGGAGCTTTTTGAGTTACTGTGAATTTCTTTCCAAATTTCGGTGTAAACACATGCCCCCCAATTTTGGGATAAAAGAAATTTTATTCCAAAATTACCATGTCTGTGCTCCCGATAGGTCCGTAGTCATGGGTAAAGAATCTTGATCTGGGGTCTACTATTTGTCGCCGCCTATGTTAGCTCATGAGCCCATGCTTTAAAAACTTTTGCGGAGCATTATTGCTTCACGGGCTTTTGGATTCATCTTCCAGGCCAACTATAAAATGTCTGTTCTACCCTGGCGAGAGTAACTCAATAATTCAGCCATGTTTCTCCTCTTCCTACCTCTTTGAGTGCCCCTGACTTCGCTGGACCCTCCATGGTCTATTCTCTTGCTATGAAGATCTTGAGCAGTTAGAAGAATTCTTGTGCATAGGGTGATTGTGTCCCCTATCTTAGCAACTTGTCGAGCAAGAGAGACAGCTACTGCGGTTAGAAGAATCCTTGTGATACCACCTAGGTCTTCTCTCCATTCTCGCAGAGCTATCCTAGAGCTTGTAAAGGCTAAAATGCGTGGAAACTTCCCCCTTGTTTGCTCAATCGAATGCCCACCGGGAAAGCCACAAGCTTCTTTCTAGCGGCTTCAAAAAATCAGCTGGGCATCTGTTAGACAAGCGGCCTTTTCCTTCCCTGTCGCAATTTTATGAATGGGCCGATGTGACTTGGTTTATGATGACTTTCGGCCTTGTGGGGATTCGAACTCCCTTCAATCCAAAGAGGCCTTGGTGTGTTGATCACCGATAAATATAAATCTTTTGTATCTATCCCATGGCATTCTGTAACTTGGGAAAGCAATGAGTCTGAATATGTTATCGCAATGAGTTTGAATCTGTTATCTCTTCGTTTTTTATTACCTGAATCCTCGAAGCGTCGATCCCTTTCCGTATCTGATTTCAAATTCATACCGCTGGCGAGATCTATCCCCGTGGGCTATATATGTAAGGCCACGGCTAGGGATCAAAAAACGACTCGCTTCTATTGATCGGCATGGCCAGAATCTCGCTGAATGTCTCTCCCTTACAGAATCGGCTTTGGCCATGGTTCGATGTCGATCACTTCCTGAAGCCGATGATATATAATAGCCAAAGTGTTCCCTGGCCCGTAGTCTGTAATATGTGATATTAGCAAACAATTCCTCTATCTTGGATGATTTCTTCTTTTGTTCCGTACTCCATGCTACGTGCATTACTTTGTTCATGTTTGCTTTGCTCATGTGGGTGACACATGTTGTACCAGCTTTTACCCTTCTGGGTTTATTTTTGCACTGGAAGTGATACCCTTGTGGTACCGGCTATTAGAGCTATCAATCGAGCAAATTGGTTGCCCAGTATTAATCCAAACATTAAGGTAATATTCCTTCAAATATTCCCCATCTGATTGCTCTGTTGAATCCTTCTTCTTCTTTTAGTATTTCCAAAATATAAGTATTACCCGGCACACAACGCTTGATCCGATAAGGTCATTCTTAATCAGACAACCATTTTTGCCGGATTTGCTGCCTTTAATTCGATCATCAATTTTACTCTCTAGTCCAAATCTTTCTCAAAGGATTACTCATTCTCGACCTTTTAATCGTAATATTTTGTGACCTTCGGTTTATTGGTTTCAATGCCTTTTCAAGAGCATGCAGCTGAAGGCAACTCAAGTCTTCTAAGTCATCCATCACGAGACCCTGGTAGACTTTGGCTGATAAATTACTCTGCATCATAACACGCCTTGATCCATTTTGAACTTCCCAAGGACAGACTGCATCGTGTTTTATGCTCAAGTTCATATGGCAATCACATCAGCTCCTCTGCCCTTGGTCATTTAGGGCAATCCATTCCCAGTCTTCCCCAAAGTCTTGTCTCCTTTTTCCAAGGTGAAACAGGCTTAGAGGAGTTTGTTCGATCATGAAACCCTTCTGGCTAGGGGGACTCGAATAGGCAAGAGGCTAAAGAACCATCACAACCAATCGATCACTTCTGCTTCGGCTAAAGGGCCGATTCTAAAAATAGCCGATTCTAGACTCCTGATCTTAATCCCACTTAGGTCCGAAAAACATGGCTTTCATTAAGAGAGACCTTTGATCTCCTATTCTTAGTCACCTGACGCCGTATTCTCTTTGGCATTGATGAAGTGGCGTTCTGCCTTCTATTAACTACGGTTGCCTTTTGCGTGTCCTGAGGCGTCCGCCTCTTCGCTTCGTGCCTTCAAATACCAGGCGAGGGCTTTGGCCTCAAACACATATCCATTCGCAACTATTCTTTTGCTCTCTTCCACCTAACAAAAATCCTACAGCAGTTTTCTTCCCCCCTTCCGCAGATCCAACTATCTCTTATGGCTGGCGAGGGTAATCGAGGCAAGCGCGTGGCAGAGGAGGTTCCCAAAGGGGACATGCCGACGAACCGGCGTCTCTGATGCATGAGGTAAAACTATTAACTTTTCTGTCCCTGTTGATGACCTGTTCTGACTCTCCTATAGGCTCGTCGCGAATGACAGCTTTCATCTTTTCTTCAGGACCGGCAAACTCGCTGTTGCTGCGTCTTCCGCGCCAGTTTCATCGTCGGGCTCGTCTAACTCATATGACGGTGACGATGCCCGGTGCTTCTTCTAGAAATGGAGGTCAGCCAAGGATCGCTATTCCGAGGTGATCCAGAATAACTGCCAGCTCAAGATTCGTCTGGGGGTTTTCCAAGTGGCCCTCAATGCGGCTGAGGAGGAGTCCAGCGCCGTTCGAGCATGGCTGGCAGAGTCTGACGCCACGATAGTAGGTAAGATGAATTCCGAGAATGCTTCTATTCTAGTTCTCATTATCTTCGTCTTGATAGTTTTCTGTAATCGCCAGCTCATACAGTGCAGTTGGAGTCTCTCCAACTGGGGGCAAACGTGGCTATGGATGCCATCAATGTGCGGGGTTCCCTTATTAATGCTCGTCTCCAAGACATTCTGGCCCACATCTAGGAGGTTGCTCTTCATGGCGTTCGCCACGGTGCGTCTGTGGTGCTAATCGTGGTGCAGGTCTAAACCGGGCATGATCTTCATGCCATGGAGGTTGGCTTCTCGACTGGTGATGGCCCTAAGGGGCATGAAGATTTGATAGAAGACTTCACCGCAGCAGTGGAGGCCATTGTGGACATCACCTCCGCTCAGGATGTGGTGAACAAAGTCTTTGATTAGTTTGTACTTAGGGTAATCCTGACGAACAAAGACTCCTGTTCCTCCATGAACATGCTTCAATGTAGTGTCCTTGTGTATGATCGTTTTTGCTTTTGTTTTTTCTCTATAGGCGATACCTATCGTATCGGCTTTTATTGTCTTTGAAGATTTTCATTTTTGAACTAAAGGCGATACCCTCCTGGTACTGGCTATTAGAGCTGAGAATGAATCGGCTATCAAATGTTGACCGGGTGTCAGGATAATGTACCATAGAAACTTTCATATCAAAAGTTGAACGAGTAATCAACCCAGGTCGAACATCCTATTAAGTGAAAAAGAACTTCTTCAAGTCCATTAACTCTGAATTCACCATTCCATCTAGCATTCATACATCGGCCTAAATCTCAGAACTAATGTTTGTTTTCCTTTATTCTAATGGCTGATGTGAAGCCATAACTTTTTCTACTAAAATAAACTCTTAGAGCCGATTGCTTGCATCGGCAGTTGGCTTTCATTGCTGATCTTAATAAAGCCTCCTTCCCATGACTTGCTAGAAAAACATTCGAAGTCTCCTAGTTCCCAAAAGACTGGATCGACTATTGCGATACTTATAGACTCATCAGCATGAACTAGTTTGACATCATCTCCATGCCATTGAATCAAACACTAATGCATGGTCGATGGTATACAGCAATTCACATGAATCCAATCACGACCGAGGAGCAAACTATATGACCCTTTTCCATCAATGACGAAAAATGTTGTGAGTAGAGTCTTGCTTCCGATTGTTAGTTCGACGTTTATTGCCCCCTGGGTCTTAGACGTGTTACCTCCGAAGTCCTTAAGCATCATGTTAGTCTCCATCAGATTCTCTGGTCCCTTGCCAAGTTTACGAAAAGTAGTGTAAGGCATAAGATTGACAGAAGCACCTCTGTCCACCAACATCTTGCTCATCGGCTTTCCATCAACAAGACCTTTCATATACAACGCTTTCAAGTGTCAATGCTTGACTGGTCTGTCAAATATTGCTTGCTGCACGACCGTTAACATGGCAACTATCTCTTCATACTCCAATTTATCGAAATCCGAATAAACTTCTTGATTTGCCAGAGCTCTGAATTCTGATGGCAACAGAAAAGCCATTTGGATATTAGCCGATGGTTGTTTTCTATCGGCTATTTGCTTGGTACGCCACACTTGAGCTTTACTAGGTGCCTGAGCCTATTCCATCTCTTTGTTCCTTAGGCACTGCACCCTCCTCTTTTGGCTTCTTATCAAACCTCTTGGACACCACTGGCCTTCCTGCCATGTATATCTTCTTTTAGTGCCTTCCTATTCATGATCAGCCTAGTCCTGACCAATGACTCTTTTCCCAAGCCGATCATGAACACTTTTGTTTTTCAAGCGGCGATCCATGTTATTATGATGATGTGCATCTTGAGTAAGGATAAACCGGTGGTTGGTTTGAGACTGCCTATATCTCCGATATTGATTGCTACATTCTGGACAGTCATGTCTTTCTTCTTCCAGTCGATGCTGGTACACTTGATCTTTTAACCAATGTCGATAGTCCTTTTCCTTCTACCGCTGCCATTTATTCAACAAAATCTAAGATGTGACCTATGGCTTTGTCGTCCCTGCTTTTGACGTTTCCTCTTGCTCGTATTGGCTTTTTTGCTTGGCGCGACGTCTTCTAATCTCTCTATATTCGTCAGCCGATATTTGCATATTGGGATCAACTGTTCCGGCTTCTTTTGATTTGATCGATGTTAAGACCTTGGTTTTTTCTTTAAACAGCCCAGCATCAACCATGTTCTAATCTCCTAGGAAAGGATTATCATCGACTTTCATCTTTCAATGCGTATCAAATTTGAGCCTCCCCTACTGAATAGCTCTCTGTATATGCTACCTGAAGATTCTGCATTCATTACTGGAATGAGAAGTGGCGTTATGGAATTTGCAGAACTTCTTATTCTTCAACTGATTAGGGGGCAACATGACATGACCATCGGGCAACTTGATCTGCCCCTTCTCAAGCATGAAATTGAAGAGCTTGTCCGATTTGGTGACATCAAAGTCATAACTCTCCTCAACTCCTCTCCCCCAAGGATTTGGCACCATCACTGTCTTCTTGCCCCAATTCCATTCAGCTGCAACAACCTCTTCTTCTTCATCTTCATAGTCGTCATCGACTGAGTATGGATCATAAGCTTTGGCTACTGAGGTACTCTTCTAGAACCGGGTATCTCTACGCATACTTTAGAATTGGCTATTAAGCGCTGCCACTCGTTGAGCCAATTGACCCAAGTTGTCAAATTCTTGTCCCAGCAACTTTTCTTTCCACATCAGCAGCATTCCTTGAACAGCTAAAGCGGCTTGTTGATCATCGAACAAGTTTAAGGAGAAGCACAAGTTCCTAGTTTCTCAAAATCTCTGAAGAAATTCAGTGCCTGATTCATTAGTCTTCTGTCTTATAGTTGTCAGATCGGTAATCTACTTTTCTCTAGTTCTAGTGTAAAAATATGTATGAAACTTCTTTTTCAGGTCAGCCTAATTGGTAATGGAATTGACTGGCAATGATAAAAACCAAGTGAAGGCTGGCCCTGATAGGGACAAGGAGAAGAAACAAACTCGATGGGCATCTTCAACTGATGCTTTGCCCAATTGTGTACGATACCGACTGACATGTTCTATCGTGCTTGTACTATCTTGGCCAGTGAACTTAGCGAATTCTGGGAGCCTATAATTTGTTGGAAGAGCAACCAAATCATACCATTCTGGATATGGGCATTTGTACAAAAAGGTCAGCCCTTTTGGCTTTAGACCGAACTGATTCTTCATCATCTCAATCACCCTTAGTAATAATTCATCAGCTTGCGGATTTGGATTCCTCTACATCTGCTGACCCATCTATGGATTGAAATCCCTCGTGCCTTGATATCCTGGATTTGGTATCATGTGGAGGGTGTTATAATCTGGCCATAGTGATACCCTTGTGGAATCTCAATCTGCTGGTTCCTTTGCTGGCTTATTGCTTAAAGTCTCTGATTATAGATATAAGGATCTATATCCCTATGGATCCTTTGAATTGATGGTGCTATTTTTTGAGCCGACGATGGTATGTGGCCTGTTGTGCTAAAATTGATCACCTGGTTCTGATTTTGCCCCATCGGCTGTTGCACATGCTGTAATGACGGTCCAGGATTGTACTGTGTCTGATTTGCAGTAGTTTCTTGAGCCTATTTAGATGAACCCTGAACTATCTGGACATCACCACTACCAGCTGGCACTGCTTCTTGATGGCTAGTACTGACTTGATTAGTCGCTTGGGTCGATGGATCTAGAATATTGTAATAAGTCGGTCCGCCTTGACCAACTGGAAATCCATGAATCGCCTCTTTCATGGCGTTGTGGAATACGTCCATGAAAGCTTCATTGTGACTTGACATGACATCGCAAATAGATTTGTCTACAACCTCTTTAAAGAAACGCCTATCTTCAGCTTTAGTTGTGTCTGTCTGCCCATGTAACAGAACTCTTGGTAGTCGAAATTTCTGAACAATTGTGTTGTCACGTGTTTTGGTGTAAGACAACAAACATTTGTTCTGAAACTCTTCTATAGCTTTACTGATGATACCCTTATCTCCATTAGGTAGATCTTCATAATGTAGCATAAGGATGTCGTCGTTGTTATGAACCGCCATGACAATTGTGGGGCCCCACTAGGCGTGCCAGAAACGTGTGTCGACACAAAATTTTGTCCTGTACTGAGGACACACGTAGGAAGCCGGAAGGGTCCGCTCGATGGAGCAGATCCGCCTAGCTTCAGCACAGGGGTGGTCGATCCTACACAATCCTTCTGAGACGTGCTAGTTAATTTGACCCTGTAATTGACAAGGAGAGAAAGTTCATCAGTAATTAAGGGCGGAACTTGCTGGTGTTGCCAGACATTCCCGAATGTGCGGCTATGAGAGCTGATATGAAAGGAGATAGACTAAATAGTCGATTCCAGCATATTCATGAGAATAAATCAGTTAGAGTTCATGGGGTTGTGTAAGAAGAATCGATTATCATTCACGATAAACATCAGTGTTTGAACAGATACGAATCAATGTCAATGAGATATCAACGATGATTGGTCTATGTCAAGCCAATGATTACAAGTAACCGAACCCCTTTTTATGTAAAGAAACAATTCAACACCACTTAACCATTTAATAAAGATAAATCTAATGAACATGTTAGATCTTATCTATCACCATGACCAGTGGGGCATGAGGCAGAATCATGCAGGCCGTAGAAATAACAATAGACTCGATGACCCTAACTCATTACTAATATCAGTGGGGCATGAGGTAGAATCATGCAAGCCGTAATACAATAATAAGATCATGGGGCTAACATATCTTTCAACCTATCCTCACTTCAACGGTCTTGTGATGCGAGCTGTTCATGAAAGCACTCGATATCGGCTAAAACAGCCGATTCAGGCATAACGCACAATTAAAGTCATGCCTTACCAGGAATAGATCTACTAAATAACGGTCCCCACTCCATGGTGCAAATAGTGGGGTGTGAGGCAGAATCACACAAGCCATGATAACAGGCCGTGGAACGGTTCTCGCTAGCCAATAGATCTGCTCAAGACGCAACATGCCTTAACCGCACATTATGCACAATTAAGATTGATATAAAACAGCCGATAGAAACATAACTCATCGTTTAAGATGTAGATTAGATCAGTTTTAGGTTAGCAAATGATGGGTAAAATAAGATATAAGGCTGATCTAAATTAATCTCAATCGGGCAGAGTAGTATTGTTATAATTAGATAAATAATGAAAGCAATAAACAATATCGGTAACTTGATGAATCTACCAAAGACTGCCATCCTAAGGTAGAGCCGATAACTTGACCTTGATCTAATTCAAGCAGTGGGGTGTGAGGCAGAATCACACAGGCCATACTTGAATTAAACAAGAATCGATAACTAGCTTATACTAGAGCCGTAGTGGGGGTCGACCGGATCGATGCAGCCATATGAACAGACGTATAAACCATGACGGTACTTATAGACAAGCAGTGGAGGTCGACCGGATCAATGCAGCCGTACTCACTAAAGAACTCACCGAGATCTACTCTACTCCTACTCCTAAGGGGTGGCCGGAGCCAAAAAAGTAATTGACTTGTATTTGGATTGATTGATGTCCTTCTTACAATAGCCGGGGTTTGGTATTTATACCCGGAGTCTAAACATGCAACGTACTCAATCATGATTCGCTACAATCTTAGGTATAAAGGAAACATTCCTAATTTAAGATAACTTGGACTCTAATCTTTCTCTTTTTGAGAGTCCATCACATTCCATCCTGGTGCTGATCATAGCCTTTGTCCCTATCGGCTTGGCGCCACCTGAAGAAAGCCGATTCTAATTCTTGCATCCGAATCGGCTAGTTCCAATTTGTACGTAATTGATTCCTTGATGACATCATCTTGGGAGCTTTTTGAGTTACTGCGACTTTCTTTCCAAATTTTGGTGTAAACAAGTAGGTTCATTAGATTATTATGTACTCACTATAATTTTTGTGGCACTAGAGTAGGATGATAAATAGAATAGCTAGTACTCTTTGTTTTATCTTATATAGAGTAAACCGATATTAAGAATAGGGATTCCTTTAGTTGCTAAGTTAATACATGAAATGTGACATACCTGTTTAGTGGAAATGATAAGTAACATAATGTCTTAGTCGGTAGAGATAGTTTAGTAACTTGACAGATGTATTTTATTTTAACAGTTGCTGTTGTTGTATTACTAAGTGTTGCATCATCATTTCATGCATGTAGATCACGAGTTGGTAGAGTTCGTGCCTACGGATGAATAGGACTATAAGGAGATTATTGAGTACAAGGAGGAGGTTCTCATATAGGAGGGAGCCCCAGAGCCATTCGTTGCTGACTTTGTTGACCCACCGCCTGCCCAAGGCAAGCCCCGGTGCATAACCCCTATTTTTGAATGATTATTGAATATATATATATATATGATGTGCATTTACGTTATAGGCATTTTATGGAAGCTATATGCATAGATATATCTACCTAGAAGTCCTACTAGTATAGGCCATGTAGCTACTATGCTCAGGATTTTGGTAGCATGAGTAACCTACTAGGCAGGGATATGGTTTGGGTATTGGTGGATGTAAGAGGTTGTGTCCTACGGCCAACAGGGCATAGCTTGGTTACACTTTTTCCCTGTCGGTGTCGGTTAAGGACCGACCATTGCATTGGGCTCTAGGCAAGTCACAGATTTATTATCCCAAGGACATACTTGGGTATGGGCACAAAGAAGACTTGTTGCTCTCTTATCGTGGGTTCTAGCTCTTTTCAGACCGAGTGATTGGAGGTAGGGATGGTGGAGGTCCTTGCACCGCACTAAGTCTGGGACTCAGGAGCGAGGGCTTAGAGTCTAAGTTTGGACGGGACCTAGACCCCATGATAGGAGAGTGATGGGTTGGTCCTGCTTGTGTCTGGGGTACAAGCGGCGTGTGTGTTTTCGGGGTACCCAACTGGGGGCATTGATTCGTGAATCACCAGGCGATCCGGTACGGCTTGTCTACGGTCTAGCACCATAGTAAGAACTAAAAGATAAAAGGTGATGAAATAGAACTGATTGCTCAACTCTTGCTTGAAAATAGAATAGGTGCTTACATAGAATGGCTAAATAATAAATTAATCATGGCTGCTAATAATAATATAAATAAGGATCCACTATCAGCATTGCTTTCTGCAAAAAGAAACCTAGCAAACCATAAAGCTTATCATATCCCTTGGAGTCGGGAAATTATTCCCAATAGTCAGATAAGTCTTGCGAGTACATTATGTACTCAGGGTTTATTTACCCTTGTTGCAGGTAATGCTTGAGGAGTAGCAGCTGTGTGAAGGATTCTTCTGGTGGGCACAGACGGATCCTTGTTTATTATCGATAGATGTGTATTTTCATTCCGCTATTTAATATTCCGCACTCTGAATTTGGTACTGTAATAATATATTTTTAAGAACTCTAGATGTATGAAATGGATTAAGTATTGTAACTCGTTCTCAATATTAGATCCTTGGAGAAAAATGTGGATCTTTCAGGCTCTCCCTTGGGGTGTGCCCAACGGATACCGCCCGCTGTAGCTTGCTTTCGGGGGTGCTTAGTGTCTGGTGGAAGATTTGCACCTCTGTAAGTGCGTTATTTTGGGTGGTTCTGCCACAATTGGTATCAGAGCCAATAATAAGTTTACGAGTTTCATCACTCTTTTCTAAAACTTAAAATTTTGACCAACAAAAGTTTTAAGAAAAGTAGGATGTGATAAAATTATCTAAATAAGTATAAGCCATAGCAATATGGTCTATCTAGGATAGCGGCACTGGTTTATCTAATTAGTTTTCTACAGGTACACTGACTTACATTGCGTAAGAAATCGCTTAGCATACGGAAAGTGAGTGTGCGATGTGCCGAAAATTTTGCGAATGCCGCTATATTCCAGCTTGAGTGAACGTACAGGCCAATGCATGCATCATGATAATAGAATTTTGCTAAAACTAAATCCCCCTCTACATGTATAATTTAGATTAGTAAATTGATAGGATAAATTAAAAAGAATGCTTTAATAAATGTCATGTCATTTCTCTAATCCCTTGTTTCTGATCTAGAGGGTTGTTCTAAATGGATGGTTCCTATCTCTTACAGATGAACCTAAGATCCGGTCGTGGGAGCACCAGTGCTAGGGTGGGCCACGGTCTTGGCGAAGGCCAAGGCGAAAGTGGCCGGGCCAATGAGCACGACAACGGGGAGAGCCATGAGGCTCCACTTCTGGCTCCTCCTCCTCCTCCGCCGCCACCTCCACCTCCAATGACTCATGCAGAGATGATGGCAGAGCTATTGGCTGCTCATCGCGAGTCAGCCCATGCCATGGAGCTACTGGCATAGGCTGTCGGTGGCTTCACCATGGTGGTCACAGGGGCAATGGTGGGAATGGGGGTGGTGCCCATGGTCCTGAGGGACCCTGCTCTTATCAGGATTTCCTAAAGACGCCCACACCCATGTTCACACCATTGGCTAAGCCTCTAGATGTGGAGCATTGGCTTCGCATTCTAGAGCAAAAGTTCCTGTTGCTCACCATGACTGATGAGCAGAAGGTGTGCTTTGCAGCGCAATAGTTGTTGGGGTCCATGAGTGCATGGTGGGATACCTTCAATGCCGTGCAGTAGCCATATCATCAGGAGACCTAGCAGGAGTTCACCGCAGCCTTCAGAGAGTTTTATATTCCTGCTAGTGTTCTCAACAAGAAGCTGACTGAGTTCCTAGACCTGCGGCAAGGGAATATGACCGTGATGGACTATGTCAATAAGTTCAATCACTTGTCGCAGTATGCTAGAACTCATGTGGATGATAAGAAGAAGAGGGACCGCTTCTATCACGGCCTCTATTGTAGCATACAGAAAGAGCTATATACTGGGAACTATCAGACCTTTGGGGCAATGATGAATGCTACTATCACCATGGAGGGCTTGCTGCGGGATTCCCAGGCAGAATGGAAGTGCAAGCGGGTGGCTATGGGGTCTTCTAGTCACCCCCGTGCTCAAAAAGTATAGGTTGTCAAGCGGGTCCCCTATCAATCTTCAGGCGGGCATTCATTTCGATAGCCTCAGCAGACTGTTCAGGCTCCTTCCACGTAGTACCGTGCACCTACTCAGCAGGTGCAACATCAACAGCCCCAAGGACAGCAGGTCCCACCTCATCTAGAATAGGGAAACAAGCCGATTGCTTGTTTCAAATGTGGCAAGGATGGCCACTATGCTCGAGAGTGTCCGCAAAACTAGCCAGCCTAGTCTGCTTAGCCATCGACTAACTCCAGGCTAGTCAAGTGGACAGTCATCAAGAAGAAAGTGCCAGTTAGCCGATCTGGATAGGTGAATTTCCCGGAGGCTGAGCATATATTGCAGAATGAACCGGTGATGGCTGGTATGTTCACCATTGATTCCCATCCAGCTTATGTGTTATTTGATTCTGGTGCATCACATTCATTTATGAGCATGGATTTTGTACACCGGCACAATATACCTCTTATGGCTATATCGTCTGCCTATAGAATCAGTACTCCGAGTGCGCAGATGTGCGTTAGTACTCGGACGGACACAATAAGCTTGGTATTAGCCACTCACACTTACCGTCTCCAGTTCATGATACTGCCTAGGCAAGGCATTTGATGAGGACATCACTACTTCATCGCATACAATCCAAGGAGAGGAGGAGGTCCAGCATGGGCATCCAATTCATCTTTTTCATGGTGGAAGCCCAGTCCAACTCAAGTTCGAGTCCGGCTCGGGCTCCAGGACCAGTCTGCCTTAAACTGGTCACCTAGGACGCATCCGGACTCCGTTTTCGACGATCCACATATGGTTGGAAAGATAATTTGATAAGGAAGCCAATCCAAGTGGTTTCACATCAAAAGACCTTCGGAATCAATATGAATTGTCGAAACAAGTCAGCGTCCAGAATCTATTAGGGTGCTGCAACACCGTCTTTGGGTCTGTTGGACCATGTATTGTGTTTGGGCCCATTAGGGGGCGCGTCCAGGGGGGTGACACCCAAGACTCTATAAATAGCAGCCATCGCTCTCCTTAGGGTTTGGGTTTTATTTAGTTCTTGATTTTCTCATGAAACAGACGTCGTTTTGCTGCAACTGTCACCGCCAAGGCCGCTTGCTGTGAACCAGGGCCCCAGTTCTTGATCTTGTTCACCTGTGGTGATTAGTCCTTTCAAATAAAGACTTGAACTTCGTCTTATTTTCATAAGCCTCATATTTATTTGCAATTTTAGATTGCGTTCATCCCGTTCTTGCTTGTGTTCTCGATTCGCTTGCAGGAAAGCCTTCTCGGTGAGGTCAATCGTGTTCGCGTGGTTGATAACCAACAGAGCAGTGGTGTAACGGTTGCAGGGGTCCGAATCAGTCTTGGTTCAAAGCCTAGATCGTGAACGTCGAGTCTCCACCAGTCGATGCTATCATACCTTTCGGAAGATTGGGCCTAGTCTACATTAGCATTGATGCAATTCTAGGAATGAACTGGTTGCGTATATATGGGGTAGTTTTGGATTTGAAGCAGAGAGTTGTGGAGTTACGGCTTCCTTCTTCTGAGGATAGGATGTCTCTTCTGATACCCTCAGATCTAGCCTTACCTATTGCTGCTCATGCTAAAGCCTCTCCTGATCTCACCTCTATTCCTGTGGTATGTGAGTTCCTGGATGTTTTCCCTGAAGATCTACCTGGGTTGCCACTAGACAGAGATGTGGAGTTCTCCATTGAGCTAGAGCCTAGTACTGCTCCTATCTCTCGACGCCCATACCGCATGGCTCTGAAGGAATTGGCTAAAATGAAGAAGCAGTTGGAAGAATTGTTGGAAAAAGGCTTCATCCATCCTAGCTCTTCACCATGGGGTTGTCCAGCCATTTTTGTGAACAAGAAGGATGGCACTCTTCGGATGTGTATGGATTACTGCCCTCTTAATGCGGTAACCATTAAGAACAAGTATCCTTTGCCCGCATAGATACTTTGTTTGGTCAGCTAGCTGGTGCTAAGGTGTTCTCCAAGATTGACCTTCGTTTAGGCTATAATCAAATCAAGATTAGACCACAAGATATGCGAAAGACGGCTTTATCTATTAGGTATGGGCTGTATGAATACCTAGTCATGTCTTTTAGTCTCACCAATGCTCCTGCATTCTTCATGTATCTGATGAATTCAGTCTTTATGCCAGAGCTAGACAAGTTTGTTGTGATATTCTTTAATGATATCTTGATATATTCCAAGAACAATGAAGAGCATGCCCAACATTTTCGGATAGTACTGGCTCGATTGAGGGAACACAAGTTGTATGCTAAATTCAGCAAGTGTGAATTCTGGTTAGATCGAGTGCAGTTTTTGGGGCATGTTTTGACACCTGATGGTATCTCTATTGACCCCAGCAAGGTGCAAGATGTGCTGAATTGGAAGTCTCCAAAGTCAGTGCAACAGATCCATCAGTTCCTTGGTCTTGCTGGATATTACCGGCATTTCATTCTAGATTTCTACAAGATAGCACAGCCGATGACCAAGCTGCTCTAAAAGGAAGCCAAGTTTGATTGGAGCCCAGCCTATGAAGAGGCCTTCCAAGCTTTGAAGAATTTTCTGACCACTGCTCCTGTCTTGGCCCAACCAGATATTGACAGACCTTTTGATGTATATTGTGATACCTTGAAGATGGGGTTGGTATGCGTGCTTATGTAGGATGGGCGTGTGATAGCTTATGCTTCGTGCCAACTAAAAAAGCATGAAGTGAATTACCCCACCCATGATTTAGAGCTGGCTACTGTGGTCCATGCTCTGAAAATTTGGAGGCATTATTTGTTGGGCAACAAAGTACACATCTTTATAGACCATAAGAGCCTCAAATATATTTTTACTCAGTCTAAGTTAAATATGAGACAAAGGAGATGGTTGGAATTGATCAAGGATTATAACTTGGAGATACATTACCACCTAGGAAAGGCTAATGTGGTAGCTGACGCCTTGAGCTGAAAGTCATATCAGGTTTAAGAAACACATTTGTCTCTCAACCATGCAGAGGTGCTGGCTCACATTGCCTTAGTTTTAGAATTACTTGAGCAGATTATTCTAAAGCAAAGGCATGATACTTTAGAAATTCCTCACATCAAGAAGTTAATCGTCGAAGGGCGTGGTCCTCAGTTTAGTGTGGATGAGCAAGGAGTAGTGAGGTACAAGGATAGATTGGTTGTTCCATCAAATGAGGAGCTGAGAAGGAAGATTTTGAATGAAGCTCATCATTCAAAATTGTCTATCCATCCTGACAGCAACAAGATGTACCATGTTTTGCGCCACTTGTACTGGTGGTCCAACATGAAGCAGGACATCACCTAGTATGTTGCGGAGTGTGACACTTGTGGGAGAGTGAAGGCAGATCATATGCATACTCCAGGATATTTGCAGCCCTTGCCCATTCCTGTTTGGAAATGGGAAGATATCTCCATGGAGTTTGTGGTGGGTTTGCCCCGCACATCCAAGGGCTATGATTCTATCTGGATCATTGTGGACCGTCTCACTAAATCTGCTCATTTTATCCCAGTGGACACTAGATATACAGCCAGGAAGTATGCTCAGATATATTTTGACCAGATTGTGACCTTGCATGGAGTTCCCCTTACTATTGTTTTTGATAGAGGGTCAGTTTTTATTTCTTGCTTCTAGGAGCAACTCTAGGAGTGTCTTGGTAATTGTCTCCTCAGAAGCTCAACATATCATCCACAAACTAATGGCCAGACTAAAAGGGTGAACCAGGCACTCGAGGACATGTTGAGAGCTTGTGGTATTTCTTTTCTTGAGAAGTGGGATGGATGCCTGAAGTTAGCTGCATTTACTTGCAATAATAGCTACCAAGAGAGCATTCATATTGCACCATTTGAAGCTCTATATGGAAAGAAATGCAGGACGCCACTTAACTAGGTTGAAGTGGGAGACTATGGGTATTTTGGGCCGGATTTCATAAAAGAGGCTCGAGAGCAAGTAAGCATTATTCAAAGTCACTTGAAAGCAGCTCAGAGCCGACAAAAAGCTTATACGGACAAGCGAAGAAGGCCCTTGTAGTTTGCGGTTGGTGATTATGTGTACCTCAAAGGTGTCTCCTATGAGAGGGGTGCATCGGTTTGGTGTCCATGACAAGCTAGCCCCACGATATGTGGGTCCTTACAAGGTTTTGGAGCAGTGTGGCCTAGTTGCTTATCATCTCTAGCTTTCTGATATTTTATCTACGGTACACAATGTGTTTCACGTATCATAGTTGAAGAAATGTTTGTAGGTCCCTGATGAAGCTATGGAAATTGAAGGGCTTCCTCTCCAGCCTGATTGGACTTATATTGAGCACCCTATTAAAATCTTGGATGAAAAGGAAAGAGTGACAAGGAACAATGTGGTGAAGTTTTACAAGGTGTAGTGGCAGAACTACTCAGAGAATGAAGCCACGTGAGAACAAGAGAGCTTTGTATTGAACCATTACCCCCATCTTCTCTCTAGTTCTGATAGCTAGTTGTTACGTTGAAATGTAATTCCTATCTCCTTTCCCACACTAGGCACATGAAATCTCGGGTCAAGATTTTGTTTTAGGGGGTAGATTTGTAACACCCTTGGTGTTACACTATACAGTCTTTTGCTAAAACACTGCATGTGCATCATATTTATATAATAATGTATGAATTATAGAGTGTAAATCAATTCTTATCACTCGAAACGTTCATCGAAAACACAAAACGAATGTTATATTTCATGTCGCGTTGTATCACTTAGGGTTCTAAACGAATTTTTACTAAATGAAAATGCTATAGAACACATATACAAAACTTCAATAAAGTTCGTAGTACAAACTTCATAGGTGATGATGAAATACTTGCGATCAAGAAATGAATTCCCTAGCTAGCATGGCTAGTAGCTTAGAAATCAAAGTTGACGCGAATCCGAGCAAAAACTTAGTCAATTTTCTAAGTCGGAAGATCGTTCGACGAAGCTAAGTTTGAAAATTTTTGTTGGGTTAAGTAATGGTGCGGTATTAGGGCTTGTTTTAGTAGTTTAACCTACCCTTTTGAGTATAGAAAAACTAGTTTGGCATTTGAATCATCGAGTTTGATTTTTGGAATGCTTTAAAATGCGTGCTTGGCACGTTTCTAGCTGGTGCCAGCGTCTGGACGCAGTCACCGCGCTCTAGTGCCATCATCAGTGCACCAGCCGCACATGCACATGCCATTCATTCTCGGCTGGCTGCGATGGCCGACAGCCTTGGCTGGCGGTGGGCTCGCCTCACCGTCGCGATGCATGCTGTCACCGCTGTCGATGCTCTGGATTCGCCCCTCGTCGCCCCATGCCAGTCCTACTCCACCGGTTGTCGTCGCTGTTCGCTCAGGTGCGTGGCATCACAAGGCCATAGCCGTCCTCGCCAGCATTCGCTTGTGCCTCTGCATCGTGCTGTTACCTCACATACGCTCGCATCACTTGTGTCGCGTTGTCACTGCCACTGCTGCGCGCCTGGTCGCCGTCGTCTTCCGAGTCAAGGCGCTGTGGTTGCATGTCATTGTGCTGGCCTCATATACGCATGGAGCCATCCCCTGTCATGCTGCTATCCTCTTCCATTTAGTGGCTGCGCCACGCCACGCTCCCTGTCACGTTGACTTGAGTGGCATCACGCCGGCCGGCCACACCGCGCCAAGGCAAAACCCACAGAGCCGAGCCCTACCCTCATAATTGCATGTGTCTGGAGCTTGAATTGTAGTCTAGCATCATGCTAGGCCTACCACTATTGCGGCTGTACGATGTCAGGGTGTCAATTTGAGTTTTCCCCATCGCCGGTCACCATAAGATCGAGCTGAGTCGTCCATCTAATTAGCCTTGCGTAGTCCACCTCCTTTCAATTAACTATGCACCCAACTAGCTCTGGTAGTTAGCTCATGAGTGGAGTCGACTGAACGAGCTTTCATCCTCTAGTGAGATAATGCAGGGCATTTTCCTCATGGTGGCCCGCCATGACTATCGAGGCTGGTGCTCGGCCAGGGCATCACTCCATGCTCTGTTGTTTCAATTGAGCGGTGCTTTTGTGTCGCGTTGACTTGGTTGCCTTGCCCGTGTAGCAGTTTCGCCGATAGAGCAGCAGGTCGCTGGGGACACTATCACCATGCTTGCCATGAACCAAAGCAACCCCGCGCTCATGGCCAACCACCCTGCTGAGCCCCATGACTTCGTCCAGGCCATCCTTCACGTATCTGGTGAGGCACCTTCGCTCCTAGGGTAGCGGTAGAGGCGTTGGGCTTGGTTAATTCACCGGCACCGATATCACCATAGCCAAACCCTGCCATGGTGCATGGCCACGCCTCTGTGTAGCACTAATCGTGGTATTACCTCTATAGAATGTGCTTGTGATGAGGAGTGTCGCGGTGGTGAGGATTGCTGCCGAGGAGGTCCGTACTCATCGACGTTTGGCTAGAGATGTCATGGCCTCTGTTAAGTTCCAGCCAGGGACCTTGAAATGGGAATTCGAAGTGAACTGGGGGGTTAAGTGCGAGCGTCAGAGAGAGAGTGAAATAGTAAAAAGGACTGTGGGTTTATTTGGTTGAAAGCCAGGGTCTCTTTTGCATAATCGTCGGAGCGCGCGTGGGTCTCCCCGCGTTGGGCCACTATCGCGCGTGGGCCGTGCCGGTGTGCGGCACATGCGCGCGTGCGGGGCGCTGGAGTGGGCCTAGCCGCTTGCTCGTGGGCCACGCGGGTGGAATTTGGTTTTTTAATTTCCTGTGAAATTATGAATGTTTATTCAATTTAGTTTTGAGCTAAACTTTGAAAAATAATAGTAAATTCTATAGATTTCCAAAAATAGCGAAACAAAATTTGTTAGGTTCACAAAAATGCTATCTATCTATTGGTATAGTTAGTTTATAGTTAGCTATGATAATGATAGGTTCATAAATTCAATTTAGAAAGCTTAGTATTATTTAGCTTAATATTTGTAGGAATTTTTGTGGCAAATTGATGATAGCTTTAGCCATGAAATTTTTATAGTAGGTTCATTAGATTATAATGTACACACTATAATTTTTGTAGCACTAGAGTAGGATGATAAATAGAATAGCTAGTACTCTTTGTCTTATCTTATATAGAGTAAATCGATATTAAGAATAGGGATTCCTTTAGTTGCTAAGTTAATACATGAAATGTGGCATACCTGTTTAGTGGAAATGATAAGTAACGTAACATCTTAGTTGGTAGAGCTAGTTTAGTAGCTTGATAGATGTATTTTGTTTTAAGAGTTGCTGTTGTCGTATTACTAAGTGTTGCATCATCATTTCATGCATGTAGATCACGAGTTGGTAGAGTTTATGCCTGTGGACGAACAGGACTACGAGGAGATTATTGAGGAGTACGAGGAGGAGGTTCTCATATAGGAGGGAGCCCCAGAGCCGTTCGTTGCTAACTTTGTTGACCCACCGCCTGCCCAAGGCAAGCCCCGGTGCATAATCCCTATTTTTGAATGATTATTGAATATATATATGATGTGCATTTATGTTACAGGCATTTTATGAAAACTACATGCATAGATATATCTACCTATGAGTTCTACTGGTATAGGTCGAGTAGCTGCTATGCTCAGGATTTTGGTAGCATGAGTAACCTGCTGTTACTCACAACAGGTGAAAATTATGATCACTCATGATAAAATGGTGGAAAGGAAAAATGGTGACTGGGCAAGGATATGGTTTGGGTATTGGTGGGTGTAAGAGGTTGTGTCCTGCGGCCAATATGGCATAGCTTGGTTACACTTTTTCCCTGTCTATGTCCGTTAAGGACCAGCCATTGCATTAGGCTCTAGGCAAGTCATAGATTTATTATTTCGAGCACATACTTAGGTATGGGCACAGGGAAGACTTGTTGCTCTCTTGTCGTGGGTTCCGACTCTTTTCGGACCGACTGATTGGAGATGGGGATGGTGGAGGTCCTTGCACTGCATTGAGTCCGGGACTCAGGAGTGGGGGCTTGGAGTCCAAGTTTGGATGGGGACCTAGACCCCATGACAGGAGGGTGATGGGTTGGTTCTGCTTGTGCCTGGGGTACAAGCGGGGCGTATGTTTTCGGGGTACCCAGCTAGGGGCATTGATTCGTGAATCACCAGGTGATCTGGTACGGCTTGTCTATGGTCTAGCACCATAGTAAGAACTAAAAGATGAAAGGTGATGAAATGGAACTGATTGCTCAACTCTTGCTTGAAAATAGAATATGTGCTTACATAGAATGGCTAGATAATAAATTATCATGGATGCTAATAATAATATAAATAAGGATCCACTATCAGCATTGCTTTCTGCAAAAAGAAACCCAGCAAACCATAAAGCTTATCATATCCCTTGGAGTCAGGAAATTATTCCCAATAGTCAGATAAGTCTTGCGAGTACATTGTATACTCAGGGTTTATTTACCCCTGTTGTAGGTAATGCTTGAGGAGTAGTAGTTGTGTGAAGGATTCTTCTAGTGGGCACAGACGGATCCTTGTTTATTATCGATAGATGTGTTTTTTCATTCCGCTGTTTAATATTCCACACTCTGAATTTGGTACTATAATAATATATTTTTAAGAACTCTGGATGTATGAAATGGATTATGTATTGTAACTCGTTCTCATTATTGGATCCTTGGGGAAAAATGTGGATCTTTCGGGCTCTCCCTTGGGGTGTGACCGACGGATACCATCTACTGTAGCTTACTTTCGGGGTGCTTAGTGTCTGGTGGAAGACGAGCACCTCCGTAAGTGCGTTATTTTGGGCGGTTATGCCACACAAACTTCATTAGCTTCAAGTCTAGGACATCGCTATTGACCTTAGCACCCACTTCTGAAAATTCTACTTTGCTTTTGGTACACATGACATGTAAGCCATTGGGTCCCATAGGTCTGATGCTAAAGGGTCCCGTAGGCACATGTTGGATGGAGAAAGAACCAAGCAGAGACTTTTATGATGAATTGCAAGCGTCACGGATGAGTAACTGTAGGTCCCATAGGTACACATCGGATGGAGAAGGGTCCCACAGGTACACATCACATGGAGAAAGGATCAAGCGAAGACTTTTATGATGAATTGTAAGTGTCATGGATATATAACTAGTTCAATGATGAAGCCCTATTCGTTATAGATTGAATATTGTTCGTCACATATGTGTAATTAGTTCAATGATGAAGCCCTATTCATCATAGTATTAAAGGTGATTGTCATAAATGAGTCACATGAGTGATCTGCAACGAAACCCTATGCTCTTCTATGATGTTTTTATGACGATGCCTGCTTTCATCATAGATAGGAAGGGTTGGAGGATCATCACCACTAACCTATGATGGAACAGAAATATTCGTAATAAAAAGCGCTCTTCTATGACAATTTTGGATTCGTCATTAAGATTTTCATCATAGAAGTGGATATTTCTAGTAGTGTTTTTTAGTCCACAAGTACACTAGTGTGAGCAACACATTAATCCATGGTGGAGAGATGACTTAGACATGTTGCTAGTGCTCAACTAATGAGATGAAGGAGCTCGTTCCATATGAGACATTGTTGGCGGTCACTAACGATCAAATCCGATCGCCAATTACTATCCAAAACAGGAGAAATTAGGCAAACTTATACACATATGCATTTACTATTGACATAGTTCCACTTGTATTGCAAGCTTACTATTTTGCAAGACCCATATTGGAATACTAGGGAATTATAGTCAAAGTATGATATACATCAAAGCGCAAAGCAGATCATTTGCAAAAAAGGAGAAGAAGGCCCATCCAAATACCAATTCTGGGCCAAGCACCGGCGTAGACATGGTCTAGGCCCACCCAGCAACCGACTAGAGAAGGACGGTGGCTAGGCGCACCAACCACCGCCACCGCCTCTCGGGCCCACATTGCACAGGCAGTATTGTTAATGCTAGGGAGGTCAGTTACATAGGGGTTTCCATGTATAGCACACCAAACCATCCTCACACTAGTATAAGAAGAGGGGAGGTGCTCACGATTCAACACACCAACATTTAGGGCCTCTACCTCACTACTATACTCTTGTACTTTTTTAGCTTTTAGTAGTAATTTTGAGCTAGCAAGAGCTACCTTGAAGAGCTTGGCTCCTTGGAAGAAGAGTAACTTTGGTATGAATACTATGAAGAGATCTTCCATAGCCTTGTTCTCATATCTTCAATATAGTAGTGCATATGAACTACACTATAGTTCTCATGTTATAATCTTGACATATGAACTAGCATATAGTTTGTATGGTATGATCTTAACATGTTCAACTTTATGCTTAACCATTCATACATCTTGTATGAGTATAATTAGAGTTAATTTGAGGTGGCGGTTCATCATGTCTTCGGGTGTGCCCAAGTCCTTTACCTATCGATCCGTAGGGTCGGGGACCTAGGGGGATTTGGGTAGTTTTTGTGTACGCAAGCGTGGTACTTGGGTATGGAGAGACAAGTGAATATATTTCATACTCTCCGGTTGAGGGGTAAGCGGCAGGTGGTGATAGCCCTATCCATCCCTTGTAATCCCCCATGTCCGGATAGGGTGTAGGAGTCTAAATCATCACATGAGGTTGCTGGTAGACCAGTACTCAGTGGCCTCCCAACCTATCTTACACTTAGTTCTAGCTCTAGTCATGTAACTTGTATGATCATTAACTGTTCTTTGACGGCTATATTAGAACATGCCTGCTCCACTTATGAACATTTTTTTATTCTTTGTTTTTCTTTTATCCTTGAGGCTAGTCTAGATGTGTGTCCACTATCCTAAAACTACCATTTTTACCCATGTTATAGACTATTAGTTTACTAATGCAAGTATGTAATCTTGTTCATGCTCATGCTAGACACTTATACCTTACCATCCTTTAGGAAAATATAAATAACGATACCCTAAATACTTTCGGATAAAATGCTACAACAATAGATTCGTGCACTTGCAGATATTTTCTATAATCATTAAGAACTATCGTAGTTGATGTTTCTTGGCGGGGTCACTAAGGTTAACTCAATCTTAGTGATGGTGCTAAGAAATACCAACAGGCATTTCTGGCTCCGTTACCAGGGATGGACTTAAAACCTCCATACTTGGTGATCGCGCTAAGAAATGCCAACAAGCATTTCTAGCGCCGTTGCCGGGGAGGGCATAGGTTAAAGAATCTAGTAGGACATTATCATGAGCACATGCATGTAATGGTAGCCATAGTTTATGCAGGCTAATTCAACTTGTTTTCTTCCTGTTGTGGATAAAAATGGGATAGTGTATGACTGGTTACAACCAGCCAAATAAACTACACTGATAATCTGGAGGCGCCCTTAAGGAAGAACAGGTCACATACTGCTTCTTCCTCTGCTACTCCGCCAACAGTTGAGCTAGTCACCGCCGCACCATCCGCTACTACCGCTATGGCCAAGACACTCCACGACTACTCCACCCCCGTTGTTGCCAACATGCCCGTTGGGCCCGCTGTCAACATGGGAGCTAGAAACTTTGAGCTGCGCACTAGCCTGATTACAATGGTGTAGGCAAACCAATTCTGTGGTTTGCCTACCGAGGACACAAGTGCACACTTGCTACACTTCCTAGAGCTATGTGACACCATCATGATCAAAGACGTTGCACCAGCTTGCATAAGGCTCCGTCTATTTCCCTTCTCCCTCATGGGAAAGGCAAAATAGTGGTTCTATAAGGAGAAGGAAGCTGTCAGTACATGGGACAAATGTTTCGCGGTGTTCCTCGTGATGTTTTTTCCCCTGGGCAAAACCAATGCCCTAAGGGGGGGAATTTCAAACTTCCAGCAAACTTCATTGGAATCCATCCCCGAGGCATGGGAGAGGCTATAGGATTACATCCAAGCATGCCCACACCATGGGATAGAAAACTAGCTCATGCTCTAGAACTTCTATGAGGGGCTTACGCCCATGTCAAACGGGCACATAGATTGTAACACCCCTGGTGTTAAACATCACTAAAACTTGATCTTGTCATCATCATGCATACTAAACATGCACATTAGTTAACCATGTCTTGCATTCACTAAAAACAATGCTATTTTGTTGAAGATGCAATGCATATGTGGTGTGTTGTGCTTCAACCAAAATTTTCTTTTAAGGTACTTTGTGACCTTGTATTTTTGAATTTCACTAAAAGTACTTGGAATTGTGCCCTAATAAACTTTGAGGTGTGAAGTGTGTGGTTTTCATTAGTGTCAAGTGTGGGCATGAATTCAAGTCCAACCAACTAAAATGTGATTCTAGATTTGAATTTGAAAGTGAATTTCAACACTTACTCATTAGTGGGTAAGCATTGGAATTTAAATTTGAATTCAATTTTGGAGGAATTATTAAAATGAATTTTTCAAATAAATTTGATTCAACTATTGCATCATTGATTGGTACAATCCTTATGTTAACCAATGATGGTTTTGGTTGATGAGTTTGACAATTAATTAATCACTAATTAAATCTCCAAAGTAGCAAAACAAATCAATTCTAGAAACCCTAAACTGAAATTGTTGTTTTAGTTTCAAAGTGCTCCTGTTTGGAAACCAAGATCTTGAAAACTAGTGAGTTTTTTATATCTGTTCCTTAAGCAAAGTTGGAGCCTGCATGAAGATGAACAAGTCTTGTTCTTGGAGAATCTTGAGTTGATGTTTGGAATTAGGAGAAAAAGAGGAGAGAAGATTAGGGTTCAGTTGTCTTGTTCATCGGCGGCAGCAGCATGCAGTGTGCCTGCTTTGCTAGAGTCGACGCTGCTCTCACCACTTCACATGCATATGGCATGCAGCAGCTTGCCTAGCCATGTTCTAGCAGCTGCTTGCGCACCACAACTGCCTCACCTCGTCCTTATCTAGATCGAGTCATCGGCGCCCTTCTCTCCCTCCTGTCTTGATCGCCGCCGGTAGAACTCATTTTGTCGATGCAATTTGCCACCACCGCTGCACCATCACCTAATTCCTCATGCTCCCAACTCCGCTTGCTCCTCGCGCATCTCCCTAAATCGCTCATGCCGCCCCTTGCCGATGAATTTGGCTGCATGCGCTGATTCTCACCGTGACGGCTCGCCATCACCACCAAGGTCACCCTCACCGTGGCCAGTCTGTGGTCATCCTTGCTCCCTCCTCTGTCTTGTTCCATATCCACCTTAGTCTTGTATAGCTCGTCTTCATGATGGTTGAACCATTTCTCTTTAGGTTGTGCTAGAACATCACCTCGTTGTCATGTCCACGCCGCCGCAACCGCCCTCAACGACGGCGGCCACCTTTGTTGCTTCCCCGCTTCAACCACCTAGCTCCGTGCTATCAAGGTGTTGATGGTAGTTAACAACCATTATAAACCATCAATATAACATGCATAAGGGCATAAATATAATCACCAATAAAGGTTTAGGGGTTTAAACTAACAAATTCCACTAGTTTTGGTGAATCTATATTTTCTGTAGGGCTAATCTAGAAACCAATCAAGGTGGACCTAGATGTCAAAATTAATCATGCTTATCCATGATGAAAATAACCCTAGAAGGTTCAAGAAGACTCGAGAGGACTCCACACTAAAGCAAAGAGCGAGACACCGCCAGGTAGGCCAGCCGGTCCCTAGGGCTCACATGTGAGTCCCGCCTCATTACATCGGTCCCCCACCACCTTGAGATTGCATCTACGTCATTTATTCAAGTTAGTTTGATATGAGGGCTCAAGATTGATGCTCTAGCCTATATATACCAGCCCTTGCCACCCGCCAGGAGGACACCTAGTCATTAAGTCATTTGAGGAGATAGAAACCCTAATCATCCTTAGAGCTGCATAAATATTTACATGTTTGCTACAATTGTTATGATAACATTGGTATTCACAATATTCATGTTCTTAGTTATAATGTTCATCATCTACTTTGATTATATACTTAGTATAATTGGATTATCATCATGTTCATGCATAAGTTTGTATAGCGCTCACTCTAAGGATCGATGGGTGGGTGGTTGACATTATGTAAGCATGGTGCTTATATATTGTTTACCTGTGGATACACCCTACATTCTGGATCATGTGGTAGATCACGGATGTGACACTCCCATTGAGTCCTTTGTAGTCCACTCCCCGAATATAGGTATGCACGTAGGATGCAGTTATGAAGGAAGACAAGCTCTGTTCTTAATCTCTCTTAGTAATATCCCTTATGTGTAGATATGACGATGGTCTTAGCAATGACTACTAGGTATAATTGCACTAATCAATGTATGCTTTGACTTATAATTAAGAATGACTTAGGAATTATTCCTCTAATATTCTACCTGACCATGTTAATGCTATAGAAAAAGTACTCTGAGTGATTTATCATTATTATTAATCAATACTTATCATATATCTTATCCTATGACTTACCTCGTTATGAGTAGAACAGTGGTTATGGTTTACTTCTCTATCAATAGTATAAGTTATCAATACATGACCATGCTAGACCTTCCCTGTGGTAAAAATATAAATAACGATACCTGGAATACTCTCGGGTGAAGTGCTACAATGGTATATTATCTGTGCGCATGTAGATTCCATTTCATTCATATCTATATATTCTTTCTAGTCACATGAATAAGAACTACTTAGTATCATTCTAATAGTAATACTACATAAAACCAACAAGCATCTCTGGCACCATCATTAGGGATGACAACCTAGTACAAGTAATGCTAGGAGATATAGTCATATCATAGGTGGCTACTTAAAACAAGTGACAAGTTAATAAATACCAACATGTGGTGAGCTACTGGTTGTGTTGCTCGCCTTCGTTTTACCTCTAACGACCCTTCATGGCCGATGTGCGGCTCGCCACATCACCGTGGCCGCCATAAATGGCGTAGAGCTCGCGCGATGCCGTTATCAGTTCAATCATCACCTTGTTTGGGTGTAGTAGGTCGTAGGGAAGCCACTAGTACCATCCCCATTGTCAGAGACCTTGTTGTTGGTGTGTTCTGCCTTGCTGGAGCACCGCCGGCTGCCATGGTCACCGTCGAATTAGCTACGGTGTAGTAGATGTTCATCCAGTACCCTTGATCGATGTGCTAGACCGCTATGATCATGTAGATGTTTTTGCCATCACCGGAGTCCTCAACGACGGCGAGAACCTACCGGTCAAAGTTCACGCCATCGCAGTCAGTGCGGCTAGTACTATGCATGTGACTAGGCCCCCTCTATCAGTCACTGTGGCTAGCGGGGTCTGAGTGTAAAATGATTTTCTTCGGTTTTATTCTTTCCAGAAAATGTTAATATATGCACTTTTTTGTTAAATTCCTAGAAAAATATAGAAGCATGATAAAATTATGAATATTTTTGTGTAAGCTTATCTTTGGACGCTCTACCTAGAAAAAATATGAAATGATGAAAATCAATAGTTTTTGCATGCTTTAAAATTACCTCTTTTAATTAATAAATGCACATTTCATGATTTTTATAGGCTAAAATAAATATCTTTTAATCGAGAAACTTTTTTGTGTAAATGTTATGTGCAATATCCTAGCTCCACAAAAAGTTTGGTACTATTTTGATAATTTTTAATTATCCACTTAATTACATGCCTTTAATTAATTAATTAATTAATTAAAGCCAAAATAATTAGAATAAATCATAAATTGACTTGACTGTGATTTTGGATTGATTGTGGACCTTGGGACACAAACATCTCAGATGTTCCTTGTGATAGAACCGCCTAATTTATACAAGATCAAGTATGGCTGTCCCCGCTAACACGTTGACACGCACATACTTTCACTTATATAAACCCGTTAGTCCGCCGAGTGTCACGAAGGACCTTGGTAAATCAATATCACAACCAAGATCGCGTGATTAAGCAAATACACATCACATACGTAGAGTTGCAGCGGAAATAATATTACAAATGGGTTCACAAATAATAGTACAAGTTTGGGTTTCAAAATCGATTAGTGAAAACAACATAGCTTTCAAATGATTACATTAATATAAGTTCCAAATACATTGCTAGCATAAGTGACATCCTTAGATTAAAGCATATAGATGAGAAGTAAATATAGAGTCACTGAGCCCACCGGCGGTTAGCCACCATCTTCAGCAGACCAAGAACTCCACCTACAACATGGTGGGATAAAACCTGAGTACTCGAATGTACTCAGCTAGACTTACCCATCATAAACCAAAAATAAAATAGCTCCAAGGATTATGCAAGGCTTTATAGGTGGAGGTAGCTTGACAACATTTTGCATAAAAAGCGATTAACTCAGTTATACAATTATAATTCTGTTATCTAGTTACTTATAACTATCCATCTCTATATTAGCAACTATCATGTGCCAAACATGTGATATATCATTTTAATAGCATACAATAGTAACCATAGCCGGTGTAGTAACTTTATGTTTATTTGAACCATCATATTCCATAATCCAATTACTACGATGTTGGTGCTAGCCAAGTTTCTCACTATCTGAGATAGACGGCGATTCGAATCGATTTCAACCAGCTAGGAATTTATTCCTAACACAAACCTAGGTCTACCAGCCATGGTAGCCTTAGGTCACCTTTGGTACAACTCAGGTACACATTTTGTGGGTTCGTCTAGCGCCGCACAATTAGGGACAACCAGCTGCCAGGACGATCAGGACTACCTTGCCCTTGGGCTCATGTTTGGCTCCCCGTACATCCTTACCGCACTTTTACAGAACAGGGCCTGGCCTGAGTTGAGCTACTCGGCTTCATGGTCAGAATGAGTTATCCGACCAGCTAAGTGATAGGCATACGTTCAATCTTGTTAGAAGGGCCAATAACGGTACTGTCCTTAATTGACATAGACGGGGATAGATCCACACCCAAGACCTCCATGTCTTGTTGCTTCTCTATCAACATCCCGCCTAGTCTCCATTTACATTACCCCATGATTCTTTTCCATGATAGCAAATATAGCCAACCGTGCTTCGATATCCACCTATATCTCGTAGGTGACAGGAAATCACCTGACTTCTACCGGTCTAAGCATGGCTAAGCATATATTCGATCCTAGACCTACACAGGGTTAAAGGTATATTTCTAAACAAGGAATTTATATGCATCAAGTGGTTCCAATCAACTCTTATAACCTAATGCATCAAACATAAAGGACTCAGTAATATTTGTAAAAACATAGGAGGCTTAGAATGCTTCAGGGTTTGCCTATGATCCAACACTAGGTTAGTGTTTGTTAGATGACACTCGCTTAGTGAGCATCTCCTGTTCAACCATGTACTCCAGGGGTCCTTTCATCTTTGGGATAGGTCCACCATACACCGTCTTGCATCTCATTTACACCACAAAAATAATTGCACAAGCAAAATTGCACATGTAGCCCAACAGCAGTGATACAGAAAACTGATTGGAACTTTAGAGAAGCATAACTCGAGTTCTAGATCTCCAACAATCATGAATCATAACTTTTTGAAAATATTATGAAGTTACCTACAACTTTCTTGTTATCATCCTAAGATGATTCTATAGCTAACAAGGTCAATTAATCTAATGAATGCATCTCTATCCAAAACATGGACAGAATCTGACATACCACTTTAAATAGCTATAACTAGAGTTCTACATGTCCAATAAATGTGGTTCTTGACTTTTTAGAAACTTTATAAAATTATAAACAACTTTGTTATAAACACCTAAAGCTAAATCTACTATTAAAAAGGCCCCACAGTACCAATAGGGCAATCCTATCAGGGTTTGGGCAGAAACAGCCACAGAAATGTAAGCAACCATAACTAAAAATCGACTTAACCAAAAAATATACACCTTAGATTTTTGGAAACCTTATGAAAATTACTAGAACTCATGTATTGTCATCAAGACTTGATTCATAACTTAACTAAGCCAATTAATTCAAACATTAAGACCTATTCAGGATAGGAGCAAGGCAACACAGGGCATTTGTTATTTTTATAACTCTTAAACTATCAAGCCTAAAATCCTGAAGTTTTACCAGACATCAACCATCACCTTAGTAGCACTCCATAAAAATTTTTACATTTATTTGAGCACAACAACTGCATTTATGAAAAAGAGAAAATACAACTAGTATTAAAAACCTAACTGCATAAATATATTTTTACAGCACAATATTTAAACTAAAACATGCCACATTATAGATCTACTGCATATATAATTTCATAAGGATTCCAAAAAGTCCTCATTTACTATTTTATGATTTTACTAATAATTACTATGAATTTTCAAAGTTGATCATTCAGATCTATAAAAACCAAAGAAAAGGGATGTAAATCTTGCATTGGGGTCCCTGCAGAAAACACAAATTAAATGCTAATGAACCAGTCCTTCTCAGCACTATTCAAATGAGTCACGGGTTCTTCACTTAACCCCCTCTCTTTTCTCGAATTGCTGGGCGTGGTCCCTCCTCTCGATTCACAGCAGGGGAGATGGCCGGCTCGCGTTTTCCGGCCGATGGAGGCTCGTTGGCGGTGATGGAGTGGTGGGGAAGGACCAGGGGCCCATGCGCACATGCTGGGCTGCCCATCTTGGCCCGTGGTGGCCTGTGGCTGTGCAGCCACTGCACTGAGCGGCGACGACGGCAGCGGCCAACGGCGCTGGTCTAGGAGGTCTAGAGGTGCGGCGTGAGCTACGCAAGGATGTGCCATGGTTAGCAGGGAGCGGTGGAGAACAGAGACGGGGCACACGGCGATGATGCGAGCTCGGCGGTGGCGCTCATGGTGGCTGAGCTCTGGCACGCGCGCACGGCACCGAGAGTGAGCGAGAGCATAGAGGGAGGGCCGAGGGAGTGAGGGCGAGTCGCTCTGGTGCTCCACTACATCGAGTGAGGCGCGGGGCACACAGCATAGAGCAGGGGCGCATGGCGGCCACGTCCACAACACGCGTCGTTCATTGAGGCAAAATTCTAAACAGGTGGCGGGCGACGGTGAGGGTGAGGTGGGGAGCCAATTTGGGCCGTCTCTGGTGCGAATTGGACATTGAGCCTAAAACAAAGTTTGAAGCCCGCGAACTGCTCTTCATTTTTTATTTAGAGACCATGGTCATTAGAGCTCTGGATCAGTGAGTAATTAGGCTCCAAAGTGATAGTGTCAGCGCGTTGATAGCGATGAACAAAAGTCCAAATTGATGGTCCAAACGAAGTCACACGAGTGCCATCTTTTTACATACTCTTCTCCATCATGTACACTCCAACTTTTATTTTGGGGTCAAGTCAAGTTTCTTAACAAAAACATGAGAACGTGACATGCCAACGCCGATGACGATTAATTCCTGGCTAAGAATATTTCTAAGTCTGAAAATAGCCGCTGATTCAATCTTCAAGCCTCTGTTTGACCTATTTCCAAGATGATCTGGCTCTTGGTCCAAAAACAAAGTTTGCTCTACTCCACTCAAACTTCAACTTTGATTTCAGGTGCAACTCCATGCAAGCACTATAAGCCACAGTTCAAACCAAGTCAAAGTAGCATCATGGTAAAGCTTAAATTAGAGTTCTTGACCGATTGAAGCATTTTCTTGACCTTTGCTAAACACGAACCCTTCATGATTTTTGTTGTAGATTTCAATTAGAGTCATTTGGGCAAGGTAGCAAGGTTTGGTTGACGATCTATAATTCCATTCACTTAATAAAGCAATCCAAGAAAGATTATAACTTATCATTTCATGTGACTTTTTGATTCCAAACTTCATAAAACTTTTTCAATCATCCATGTGGATGGAAATTGATGTGAGGCATATGAAAGAATCACCTTCAACATTACTTAGGTATATATCTGAAAAGGGCCAATATGCAAGCAAAGGTGTGTTGCTCAAGTTTAAGTTGGAGCTCGCTCTTGTAGATTTGATCTTGACACCTTCATCACCACTTAACATGTCATGTTTGAGCTCAAACCCATTGCATAACTGATGACAAACACCTAGGGTGTTACAATCCTTGGCAATTTAATTACTATTGGTTGAGCTCATAATCAACATGTTAATAATAATATTAATATTGCTTTGTGAGTTACCAATCTAACTTAATCATGAAAGAAAGTTGAACTAAAGTTATTTAATCTTGTTTAATCGTCATAACCCATGTTAAGTATGGCATCATTCTAAAGCATGCAAATTTATTTATGTTTAGTGATCGAGAGTGGTGATCCCATTTGAAAGGTCCTAATGGCTAGAGGGGGGGTGAATAGCCTAATAAAAATTTCTACAACAACACTTAACAAACCGGTTAGACAATTATGAGGCGAAGCAAGTGTTGCGCTAGCCTACTAAAAATGCAAGCCACCTACCACAATTCTAGTTTAGATAGGATCTATCCACACGATAGCTAAGCCACTACACTAAGTTAGTGTGCTATCAAAGGCTAGCTAAAGAGTCACACTAACCAAACTAACAAGCTCTCACAACTAGCTACACTAAAGAGC
This sequence comes from Miscanthus floridulus, assembly GCF_019320115.1. NCBI lineage: Eukaryota > Viridiplantae > Streptophyta > Magnoliopsida > Poales > Poaceae > Miscanthus > Miscanthus floridulus. Next base: position 47,637,565 of record NC_089598.1, on the reverse strand, counting down.
TTGACAACTAGTTTGCGGTAATATAGATAGAGTGAGCAAGAAGATTATACTGCCATGTCATGGAGTGAACCAATCAATCACAAGAATGAATATCGATGAAGACCAATCACCTTGGAATCAAATGATGAACACAATGATTTTTTACCGAGGTTCACTTGCTTGCCGGCAAGCTAGTCCTTGTTGTGGCGATTCACTCACTTGGAGGTTCATGTGCTAATTGGCTTCACACGCCAAACCCTCAATAGGGTGCCGCACAACCAACACAAGATGATGATCACATAAGCCACGAGCAATTCACTAGAGTACCTTTTGGCTCTCTACCGGGGAAAGGTCAAGAACCCTTCACAATCACCATGATCGGAGCCGGTGACAATCACCACCCTTCAAACTAGAGTATTTGTCAAAGATATTTAACTCGGTTTGACCCAAGGACAAGCTTCTTCACACCTCCAAATAAGGGTTATCTTGTACCATGTTGAATTAAATACTTAGAGCTTATTTTCTAGATTAAACACTAGGTTTACAAGCCCACAAACATGTCATATTCTACCACTAGATCAAGTCAAGCATAGAAGCAATAGTGGTACCATACAATCATCAAATTCATTTGATTTTCATGAATGAGCCTAATAAAATTGAAAAGTGTCTAGATGCACTAAACATGTCCTTAGCAAGGATGTATGCCATGCCAATCAACTTTTACCTTGAATTGCTCGAAGGAGAGGCATGTCAAATAAGTGGGGAGTGCATTAACACATATTTGAGAAATCCAATATGTTCAACTCATTCCTTAGCTTGCAAAACCTTTTCTCATCCAATGGCTTGGTGAATATATCGGCAAGTTGATCTTCGGTGCCTACACTCTCAATGCAAATGTCCCCTTTTTGTTGGTGATCTCTTATGAAATGGTGGCGGACATCTATATGCTTTGTTCTTGCATGTTGAACTGGATTGTTGGTCAACTTGATTGCACTCTCATTGTCACATAGTAATGGCACTTTCTTGAACTTGATTCCAAAGTCACTCAAAGTGGCCTTCATCCAAAGTATTTGTGCACAACAACTACCGGTGGATATATATTCGGCTTCGGCGGTTGATAATGCAACACTATTTTGCTTCTTTGATGACCATGAAATAAGTGATCTTCCCAACAATTGACATGTGCCCGAGGTGCTCTTCCTTTCAACCTTGCATCCCACATAATCCGAGTCGGAGTAACCAACTAGCTCAAACTTTGCTCCTTTGGAATACCACAAACCAACATTTGGTGTATGCTTTAAGTACCTCAATATTCTCTTTGTAGCCTTCAAATGACTTTCTCTTGGTGAGGCTTGAAATCTTGCACACATGCATACACTAAACATGGCATCCGGCCTTGATGCAGTCAGATAGAGTAGGCTTCCAATCATAGACCAATACAATTTTTGATCCACCATGTTGCCACTTGCATCACTATCCAAGTTACCATTTATTCCCATTGGTGTGCTAATGGCTTTGCTATCACTCATGCTAAACTTCTTGATCATGTCCTTGATGTACTTGCCTTGACTTACAAATGTACCATTCTTCAATTGCTTGATTTGAAGACCAAGGAAGTAACTCAACTCTCTAATCATGGACATCTCAAACTCATTAGCCATCATCTTTCCAAACTCATCACAAAATCTTGATTGGTTGATCCAAATATGATATCATCAACATAGATTTGCAACAAAAATAGATCTTTTCCAATCTTCTTGATGAAAAGAGTAGTATTAACCTTGCCCATTGTGAACCCTTTAGAGAGTAGGAAGTCCCTCAATCTTTCATACCATGCTCTAGGTGCTTGCTTCAAGCCATACAATGCTTTCTTCAACTTGTACACATGGTTAGGCTTCTTATCATCTTCAAAACTGGGAGGTTGCTCAACATATACTTCTTCATTGATGTAGCCATTGAGAAATGTACTCTTAACATCCATTTGGTAGAGCTTGATGTTGTGGGCACAAGCATAGGCTAGCAAGATTCTTATTGCTTCCAATCTAGCAATCGGGGCATATGTTTCTCCAAAGTCAAGACCTTCAACTTGTGTATAGCCTTGTGCTACCAATCTTGCTTTGTTCCTTACTACTATCCCATCTTGATCTTGCTTGTTTCTAAAGACCCATTTGGTTCCAATCACATTGTGTCCCTTTGGTCTTTCTACCAATTCTCATACTTGATTTCTTATAAAGTTATTCAATTCTTCATGCATAGCATTCACCCAATCAACATCCTTCAAAGCTTTATCTATCTTCTTTGGTTCAATGGATGACACAAATGAGAAATGCTCACAAAATGAAGCTAATCTTGATCTTGTTTGTACACCTCTAGAAATATCACCAATGATAGTGTCCAATGGATGATCTCTTGCAATATTTGTTGGTTGGAGCATTGGAACTTGATTGCTTGCACTTGCTTGATCATTGGGTTGAGATGATGTACTAGCCACTTGATCATGTTCATTGTCATGAGATCCACTTGCACTAGCTTGATTTGTATCATCTTGCACATTTGAGTTAGAGAGCACTTATACTTGATCATCTTCGTCATCATTCACTTGCCTAGGCCTCAATTCACTAATATCCATGTTCTTCATGGCATTTGAAAGTTGAATGCCTCTAACATCTTCCAAGTTCTCATTCTCTACTTGTGAACCCTTGGTTTCATAAAATTCAACATCATGAACTTCCTCAAGAGTACCACTATCAGAATTCCAAACTCTATATGCTTTGCTTGTAGTGGAATAACCAAGTAGGAATCCTTCATCACATTTCTTATCAAACTTGCCCAATCTAGTGCCTTTCTTCAAGATATAGCATTTGCAACCAAAGACCCAAAAATATGCAATGTTGGGCTTTCTACCATTCAAGAGCTCATATGGTGTCTTCTCTTTCAATGGGTGACAATAGAGGCGGTTGCTACAATAGCAAGCCGTGCTGATAGCTTCGGCCTAAAAAGATTGACTCACATTGTACTCACTAAGCATAGATCTTGCCATATCAATGAGTGTTCTATTATTTCTCTCAATAAGTCCATTTGATTGAGGTGTGTACTTAGCCGAGAATTGATGTCTAATTCCAAATTCATCGCACAACTCATCAATTCTAGTTTCTTGAACTCACTACCATTGTCACTTCTTACTCTCTTGATGGTTGTTTCAAATTCATTGTGAATGCCCTTGACAAATGATTTGAATGTTGCAAACACATCACTTTTGTCCACTAGAAAGAATACCCATGTATATCTAGTATAATCATCCACTATCACAAAGCCATACTTGTTACCACCAATGCTAGTGTATTGTGTTGGCCCAAACAAATCCATGTGCAATAACTCAAATGCTTTACTAGTTCTCATCATGCTTTTCTTAGGATGGGTGTTTCCAACTTGTTTGCCAGCTCGACAAGAGCTACATAGCTTATCCTTTTCGAACACAACATCTTTCAAGCCTTTAACTAAGTCATGCTTAACCAATCTATTCAATTATTTCATTCCAACATGACCAAGCCTTCTATGCCATAACCAACCCATGCTAGACTTAGTGAACAAGCATGTAGATAATCTAGCTTCACTAGCATTGAAATCAACCAAGTATAGATTCTCATATCTAAAGCCTTTGAAGATCAAATTAGAGCCATCTACACTTATGATTTCTACATCATCTACCCTAAATATGCATTTGAATCCAAGATCACACAATTGAGCCACGGATAGCAAATTAAAGTTCAAGCTCTCTACTAGCAACACATTGGATATGCTCATGTCATTGAATATTGCAATCTTACCAAGCCCTTTGACCTTGCCTTTGCCATTGTCACCAAATGTGATACTATCATAACCATCATTGCCATTGGTTTTGATTGAGTTGAACATTCTTGCATCACCGGTCATGTATTGAGTGCACCCACTATCAAGAACCCAATGCCTTCCTCCGGCTTTATAATTAACCTACAAAAGAAAATCAATTCTTTTTAGGTACCCAAACTTGCTTGGGTCCTTGAAGGTTAGTAACCAAGCTCTTTGGTACCCAAATGGCTTTCTTCTTTGAGCCCATCCATGGTTTACCAATGAACTTAGCCTTTACACCATTTATACCCTTTGTAAGTGTATAGAATGAATCAAGCTTAATAGAGGATACATTATCATTTTTGCTCTTGTTTTTGCATTCATGTTCTTTATGACCCACTTGCTTGCAACTAATGCAAAACTGACCATTGTTCTTCACAAAACTAGTCTTATGAGGAGCAAAGGCCACCTTGCCTTTCTTGGGGTTATAGCCCAATCCCTCTTTGTAGAGAGAAGCTCTTTGGCTACCCAAGCACATAAGCAAGCGGTCCTCACCACCATAGGCCTTAGCCAAGGTGTGAGTGAGCTTATTGACCTCCTTCTTGAGATTCTCATTCTCAACCATTAGTGAGGCATCATAAGTGAGATCGTCACTACTAGATGAGGTGGAAGTAGAAGTGCTACAAGAAGGGTTAGCGGGAGCAACAATGATAGGCATAGATTGTGATTCATCAATTATATTATAAGTTAAACCTACATTGCAAGTTTCAACATGCTTTTTCTCATCATGTTCATTAAGCAAAGAGGAATGCGCCTTATCAAGCTTCTTGTGAGCCTTGCCAAGCTTCTCATGGGTTTCCTCTAGCCTCTCATGAGTTGCATTGAGCTCATCAAAGGCTTGCTTAAGGGCTTTTAGTTCCTTACGCAAGCTTTTGCATTCCCTTCTCTTAATGTCAAAGTGTTCTCTAGCATCTTCTAGCATGTCAAATAGTTCATCCTTAGTAGGTTCTTCATCATCACTATCACTATCATTATTATTTTCATTTTCACCATCATGTTCTTCATCACTTTCATCATCACAAGTTTGTACCTTAGTGGCCTTAGCCATGAAGCATGATGAAGTGTCGAAGAGAGAAGGCTTCTCATTGATTGCAATGCTTGCAAATGCCTTCTTCTTGGTGGTCTTGTCATCATTACTTTCATCATCATCACTTGAGGAAGCATCACTATCCCAAGTGACCACATATGAATCACCCTTCTTCTTCTTGAAGGTCATCTTGTCCTTCTCTTTCTTTTCCTTCTTGTCCTTCTTCTTGTTCTTCTTCTTGTCATCATCATTGTCGCTATTGTATGGACATTGAGCAACAAGATGATCTTTGCTTCCACATTTGAAGCACCTCCTTGACACTTCCTTATTCTTGGATGAAGATTTCTTTCTTCTAGCACGATAGCCCTTCTTCACCATGAACTTGCCAAATCTCTTGACAAAGAGAGCCATCTTCTCATCATCATCATCATCCCATGAATCATCATCTTCACTTGATGTTTCTTGTTTGGCCTTGCCTTTGAATGATGTGGCCTTGAATGCCACACTCTTCTTCTTCTCATCCTTCTCATCTTTCTTTTCTTCCTTCTCATCATCATCTCTATATGTATCATCGGTCATTATATCTCATAATACTTGGTTTGGTGTCATAGTGTCCAAACCACTTCTCACTAGAATGGTGACCAATGTACCAAATCTTGAAGGCAATTATCTCAAGAACTTATGGGAGAAGTCCTTGTCCTTCACCTCTTCTCCAAGTGCTTTGAGATAATTGACAAGCACTTGAAGCCTATGGAACATCTCCGGCACACTCTCATCCTCCTTCATCTTAAAGCTTGCAAACTTCTCTTTGAGAATGCATGCCTTTGCACCCTTCACGGCTTGAGTGCTCTCAAATGATTCTTTCAACTTCTTCTAAGCCTCATGAGTCATCTCAATATTCTTAATTTTCTCAAATGTTCTCTCATCAATTGCATCATGAATGGTACTTAGAGCAATGTCATTGTTTTGGAGAAGCACTTCTTCGGCCACGGTGGGATTCTCCGGATCACCAATCTCAATTTTGGTTTCTACCACCTTCCACACCTTTCTATTGATTGACTTGATATGTGTGGTCATCTTTGACTTCTAATAAGGATAATTTGTGCCATCAAATTGGGGTGGCTTCTTGGCGTTGTTGATTTAAGCCATTTTTACACTGAAGGTTGTTAAGCCTCAAATCACGGTGACCTTAGCTCTGATACCACTTGAAAGGTCCTAATGGCTAGAGGGGGGTAAATAGCCTAATAAAAATTTCTACAACAACACTTAACAAACCAGTTAGACAATTATGAGGTGAAGCAAGTGTTGTGCTAGCCTACTAAAAATATAAGCCACCTACCACAATTCTAGTTTAGATAGGATCTATCTACACAATAGCTAAGCCACTACATTAAGTTAGTGTGCTCTCAAAGGCTAGCTAAAGAGCCATACTAATCAAACTAACAAGCTCTCACAACTAGCTATACTAAAGAGCTTGACAACTAGTTTGCAGTAATATAGATAGAGTGAGCAAGAAGATTATACCGACGTGTCGTGGAGTGAACCAATCAATCACAAGAATGAATATCGATGAAGACCAATCACCTCGGAATCAAATGATGAACGCAATGATTTTTACCGAGGTTCACTTGCTTGCTGGCAAGCTAGTCCTCATTGTGGCAATTCACTCACTTGGAGGTTCACGCGCTAATTGGCTTCACACGCCAAACCCTCAATAGGGTGCCGCACAACCAACACAAGATGAGGATCACACAAGCTAGGAGAAATTCACTAGAGTACCTTTTGGCTCTCCGCCGGGGAAAGGTCAAGTACCCTTCACAATCACCACAATCGAAGCCAAAGACAATCACCACCCTCTGCTCAACGATCCTCTCTGCTCCAAGCCGTCTAGGTGGCGGCAACCATCAAGAGTAACAAGCAAAATCTGTAGCGAAACACGAACACCAAGTGCCTCTAGATGCAATCACTCAAGCAATACACTTGGATTCTCTCCCAATCTCACAATGATGATGAATCAATGATGGAGATGAGTGGGTGGGCTTTGGCTAAGCTCACAAGGTTGCTATGTCAATGCAAATGGCCAAGAGAGTGAGCTTGAACCGGCCATGGGGATTAAATAGAAGCCCCCGTGAAATAGAGCCGTTGCACTAGGCACAACGCGGGGTGACCGGACACTCCGGTCATACTGACCGGATGCTGGACCTCAACATATGGTTGCCCAATGACAGCCACATGTCACTCTTCATTCAACCAAAACCACCTGATCTCAATGGTCAACACACGACCGGACGCTATGGCAAAACTGACCGGACGCTGAGCCCCCAGTGTCTGGTCGTTTCTAGTAAGGTTCTAGAAACGCCTTTTGTCGACCGGATGCGGCCGATCATGCTTGACCGAACACTGCCAGTGTCTGGTCAGTCAGTGACTTCCTTTTGCGCTGCCCGATAGCATGACCAGACGCTGCCTTCCAGTGTTCGGTCGCTGAGTGACCCAGCGTCCGGTCAGTTGACCGATGCCAGCATCTTGCTGCAACCACTGACTGGACGTGCCGATCCTTCTGAGACCAGCGTCCGGTCACTATGTGGCCAGTGAGACTAACTCCTTTTCACCTCTATCTTCTTCACCCTTGATCAAATGTGCTAACCACCAAGTGTATCACTTTGTGCACATGTGTTAGCATATTTTCACAAACATTTTCAAGGGTGTTATCGTTCCACTAGATCCTAAATGCATATGCAATGAGTTAGAGCATCTAGTGGCACTTTGATAACCGCATTTCGATACGAGTTTCACTCCTCTTTATAGTACGGCCATCAATCCTAAATATGATCACACTCTCTAAGTGTCTTGATCACCAAAACAAAATAGCTCCTACAATTTATACCTTTGCCTTGAGCTTTTTGTTTTTCTCTTTCTTCTTTTCATGTTGAAGCACTTGATCATCACCATGGCATCACCATCATCATGTTATGATCTTCATTTGCCTCATTGCTTGGAGTGTGCTACCTATCTCATGATCACTTGATAAACTAGGCTAGCACTTAGGGTTTCATCAATTCACCAAAACCAAACTAGAGCTTTCACCATTGTTGAGCAAGTCCCAAGTGGATTTTCTTTTAGTGGGTGTTGGTTATCTTATCTATGGTTTTCTAAAGTAACTAACAACCTCAACACTGAAGGCAAGCCCCGGAGCATAACCCCCTTCCTTGTGTTTTATAAACGTTATTCACTTAAGTCTTTTGGTTGATGCATTTAAGTAAAATAGGAGTTGTTTGATTACCAACTATTGCATGCCTGCCTTGATATTTCCATACCTATCCTTGTCACCCAGGCTATAATAGTAGGTTAATGATGCTTAGTTATGCTTAGTAATTAAAAGTTGAGCAACAAGTTGGTTTACAATGTTTTCCTGGGAATGCCCTATGGTTTAATAATGATCATGAATTTAAAATGAGATCGGGCGGACTCTTTGCTTGCGTCAAGTTTGAGTCTTGACATAGTGCCCCACTTGTGTCGATTAAGGACCATTTGTTGTAGGCTAGTTATGTGTTCGAGACTTTATAGTACTAGCCACATACACTGGTAAACCCGATACCTAGGCTATTCCATTACGTGAAAAGACAACTGTGCACTGGGAGTGGGAGATGGCGAGAGTAGCGTGTACCCATCTTGTGAATCCATCTGGGATGGCATAGGGAGGTAGATTTCTGTATTCTCGGGTAGCGCAGACTAGTTCACATTCTAGAGGATCTGAGTGAGGGTTGATATACGTAGGTCCAGGACCTGCGTATATCGTGTGGTAAGGAAACCATAGTTGGGCCAAATCGATTTGAATCGCCACTGCTTCTCAGAGAAGAAGACTCAATCCTCTACCCTGCATCATAGTTAATAAATGAAACAATGATACTGGTGATCATGTGATGTGATGATTAAAGAAGTGGTTACTTTAGATCAGGTGCAAACTAGAGATTGATAATGATTTAACTTGACCTAAAACCTTGAAAGTAAGGATTAACCTTTAGTAAGCTTTTCTGCAAAAGTTAATCTTGATTCTTGCTTCACACTTATCTTGATTTCCCTTAAGCCTGCATATCCTTGGAGTCTTTCCTTTTCGTCGGATAAGTCTTGTTGAGTACCTTTCTGCTTAGGGTTTGTTAACCCTTGTTGCAGGTGGAGAGCCAGCAGTAGTGAAGCTTGTTGTGCACCCTTGGGCAGGGTGAATCTATCTTGTGTGTTACTCGTGGTACCTATCATGCTACCCTACTACCTAGTTGGCTAAAACTTATGAAGTGTAATAACTTAATGAATGATTTGTAAACTTATGGTTAGTAAGACTTCCATTGTTTATTCTGATGTAATATATTTGTATAAACTATTGTAATATTGTAATGTCTTCTGTGATGTATCCTGCTCGGAAAGAAAAAGTGGATAATTTAGGTTTCCCGAGGACACCCAACAGACTACTGAGATTGTGTGGCTTATGTGTGCAACAGTCAGAAGTCTGTGAGACAATGACGGACACATGTGGGCCATATGATTTGGGTGGTTCTGCCACAGCTAGTATCGGAGCATGTCATTGTAGAAGTGTTGTAGTACTACTTTATAAAACTTCAAAACAAACAATACAAATGAATTTCAAGTCTATTTTGGTCAAAAGGGTTAGTTCCACCTTACCTTCTGTTTGCTGAGGGATGTCCTGCCTTATTTTAGGAGTTATTGTGGTGTCCACCTCACTATAGTACTTCAATTCATATAGTCCCTAAACTTGTAGGATATTCTGCTAGAATCTTCGTGCTTTTCCCCTAGTTATTTTATGGGTTTTTTGTATAATTATAAGGGTGGTAGATACACCCCAAAATTATGTAAAAGTGGGATAACATGTTTTAATATTGCCCTATATTATAAAATTGAGTGTGTTGTCACTCAGTTGTGTAATATGTTTATTAAAATGATAAAGTTATCTAAGTAGGTAGGTTAGTTTAGTTGAGCATTGGACTGTTCATGCATCATGTCATTAATTAATCTTTTGTTTACTCCCCCCCCCCCCCTTGCTAGTAGTTTGGGTAAGTATGTTGCCAATCCTATTCATGCTATCTTTCTTTTCCCCCTTGCTATTCTATCTGTCTATGGAAATCTAGTGGCTGATGGTCTTTCTTACCTTACAGCATGAGGACTCATTCTAGAAAAATAGTTGTACTTGGTACCTCACATGGTCAGGCCAACACGACTGATCCCCCACGAGCACCAACCTTAGATGATACAGTTGTTGCTCTAGTGAATGTCAGCACCGATAATGTGCGTATTCTCCAAACTTGGGTGCAATATGGAGTACCTATTTCTCAGGGTCGTCAGCACTTATCCTGAAGCCGCCAACACTTATCGTGACTTTCTGACTTATTTCATAAAGACGAAGAACCTCTAGAGGCAGAAGACTGGATCCACACTATAGAGCAAAAGTTTGGTCTTATCCGCTGTAGTAATGTCCAGAAGACTCTGTTTGTAGCACAATTCCAGGGTCCTACTGGCGCTTGGTAGGCGAGTTTCCTTACAACACAGCCAGAGGGATATCAGGTTCCACAAGCTGACTTTCATGCCACTTTCTAGACACACCATGTTCCTGATGGTGTTGTGGAGATGAAAATAGAACAGTTCCTCACGTTGCAGTAAGGAGAACAGAGTGTGATGGAATATTTGGGCAGATTCAATCATTTAACGCAGTATGCCTCAGAATATGTTTGTACTGATGCCGATAAGAAGTTTTGGTTTGTGTTGGTATTTATTAACGTGTCACTTGTTTTAAGTAGTCACCCTATATTTTTTACATTCCTTAGCATCTTTTACTATGTTGTCATCCCTAGTGTTGGTGCCAGAAATGCTTGTTGGTAGAACCTAGTGCCACTTCTAGAATGACACTAAGAAGTACTTTAATATTTCATGTGACTAGAAAGAATATATATATAAAGGAAAGGAATCTACAAGCGCACAGATAATATACCATTGTAGCACTTTACCCAAGAGTATTCCAGGTATCGTTATTTATATTTTACCACAGGGAAGGTCTGGCACGGACATGTATTGATAACTTATGCTATTGAGGGAGAGTAAACCATAACTAATATTCTACTCACAACAGTGGTAAATCTTAGGATAAATTATGTATACGATAAGTATGGATTAATGATAAATCACCCATAGTACTCCTTTCTATGGCATTAGCATGGTTAAGTAGAATATTAGAGGAATAATTCCTAAGTCATTCTTAATTACAAGTCAAAGCATGCATTGAGTAGTGCAATTACACCTAGTAGTCATGGCTAAGGTCACCTTTATATCTACACATAAGGTATATTACTAAGGAAGATTAAGAACAGAGCTTGTTCTTCCTTCTTAACCGGACCCTACTTGCACCTATATTCGAGGAGTGGACTACAAAGTACTCAACAAGAGTGTCACATCCACGGCCTACCACATGATCCAAAATATAGGGTGTATCCATAGGTAAACAACGTATAAGCACCACACTTACACAAATGTCGACCACTCACCCCATGTACACCAGAGCGAGCATTATACGAACTTATGCATAAACATAATGATAAACTAGCTATACTAAGTATATAATCAAAGTAGATGATGAACATTATAACTAAGAACATGAATATTATGAATACCAATGTTGTCATAACAATTATAGCAAACATATAAAAGTAATGGAGTTACAAAAGAGAGGTGGTACAAAGATTATACCAAACCACGCTCTTGACAAGATCAGGAATCCAAGCGAACCCTGCTTGCCTCCCTCTAGACCAAACCTAACTAGCTATGCCCTAGAATATGGTGGAGCTCTGAGGATGATTAGGGTTTCTATCTTCTCAAATAACTTATCAATCAGGGGGTGGCAGGGGCTGGTATATACAGGCCGGAGCATCAATTGTGAGCCCTTGGATCAAACCGACTTAAAGGATAGCATAGATGCAACCTAGGAGGCAGTGAAGAACCGACAAAACAATGGGGGATGACATGTGGGCACCAGGGGGCCATCCGGCCTATAGGTGGCGGTGCCTCACCCTCCGCTTTGGTGTGGAGTCCTCTAGAGTCTTCTAGAAACTTCTAGGGTCATTTTCACTATGGATAAGCACGATTAAATCTGACTTGTAGGTCCACCTTGACGGTTTTCTAGATAAACCCTGCATAAAATATAGATTCACCAAAACTCATGGAATTTATTAGTTTAAACCCCTCGACCTTCGTTGGTGATTATATTTATGCTCTTATGCATATTATATTGACGGTTTATAATGGTTATTAACTGCCATCAACAAACTCCCCCAAGATTAACCTTTTGATAGTCCCTTAGCAAAGCTAAACTCATTAAATGGATCAGGAGTTGCATCGATGATTTCACTCCTCAAAAGTACACATGCGTTCAAACAAGAATTCTCCTCCGGATTAAAGTAAACTGATCTGACTTTCAAACTTATCCATATTACCTTCAACCATGGGGCTTCTTAGCCTTCACTTGGGTCTTGAGCAATTGAAAGACAAAATGATCAAGTCAAGCACTATGTCTCAAGTTCTTCGCTCAACTATTGTGGGGTACGGCCCCCAGTGTCCACAAGACAAGACATGGGCCGCACCATCAGGGGTGACCTAGCCCACAAGATCAAGGCGTGCACGGCGCTGCTCGGCGTGCACCGCAAGCTATTGTATAGTAAAAAATAGGATACTTTCCTTGTAACCCTGCCCCTCCAGAGTATATAAGGAGAGACAGGGGTCCCCTAGTGGACAGATCCATCTAGTTCAAGACATCTACATCTCAATACAATACACCAAAGACATAGGACATAGGGTATTACGTCGATCAGATGGCCCGAACCTGTCTAAATCACTAACTCTGCGCCTTATGTCACCATCTGGTTCCTGATTACGCGCACCCCCACTGACAAATCTACCATCGTGGGATACCCCTCGGTGGACTACCGACGATATTCTGTCGATAATTGGCATGCTAGGTAGGGGTGTGCGCTTGATCCTCCGGTGAGCCAGATGGCATACCTCAAGATCATCGGCACATTCTCGACGATGGCCCTATGCATCTATAGCTCGAACAGACTATCGCTAGGGAGGCGCTCGTACAGCAAGCTCGTCGCTTCATCCGATCTCGAGATGTCGTTCGTGAGCTCTACCACGTTCACTTGTCGGGTGGCGTTCAGGGTCTCCACCTTCGAGTCAGCCTTCGTGGCACTCGCACGTCACTCCACTTCTCGACTGGATCTGCTGGCCCCATCCTAATCTGAGTCCATCGTGATCACGATGCCAAGCCGAACACAAGCATAACGCCGAGATACAACAAGATCCAATCGGGCCCAAGCACGTGCATGCACGGTTGAGCGGCAGCCTATCATCGTTTGGTGTTTCCATCGACCAAAAGCAATCAAGCAAATAGCAAACAAATAGCCATGCAAGCTAGCTACGGGATCAAGTTATTGAGGAAGCCTTGTTCTACATGTACGCATGTACTGATACATGCACGAGAGAAAAAGGCCAGCACGTCTGCTCGGCCTACATCCATTACTCAGATACTACGACACGCCAATTATTCTGCTCGGTCTGATCAGTAGTATAAGGATGATGTTGCCCGGACTACTTACTCCGACCACCTGCTGCATCACAATGATGATCACCACGAAGAATGATGCTGTGACAACCATGACCACCGCCATACGATAGTTCAGAAAGCTTGAGGGCCAGGCAATTTCATCAACGCCGACCAGATAATGCCATACGCCACTGACTAGACGTTCTGTCTAAAGCTAAGTCATGCTTTAATATTTTTCTAAATATTCTCCAACCTCCATATATCGCCATAATGTTTCTCCGAGCTGTTTTCTCCATGTTTGCTCTCCAAACGATTTTTTGAACCCCCGAGCAGTCATGTTGATGCTCGGACGCCTCCAGAGACAGCCCTATCTCTGGCTCCTCCCTACACGTGCTATGGGCTCTGTGCTCTGTGTTATGGGTGGTCGGCAGCGGTTCCTTGGTCATGCATGTTCCTCCTACACGTGCACGGGCTCCGCGCTCGATGTTATGGACTATGGGCTAGCTAGGGCTAGAGACTTAGCTACACACTAACTGGTCAGGCGGTTTATATTAAATATAAATACATCTTCACACCAACTTATCACCGAGCTACATACGTTATTTTTTCTCCGAAGTTCATATATTTTTACATCATGTACTACCCGTTCTACAAGTTTGTATTGTAGGATCATCGTCTAGGTGGTCAGACCACCTAGTGCTCGGACTTCTCCACCGATCAACTGGTCGGACCGCTTGGTTCATGGACTCCTTCACCGACTAGTTGATCGGACTATTTGTCGGTCGCTTCTACTCAATGCTCACTTCACCGTCGACCACTTGACTAGACTGTTCACCGCTCGTGCTTCATCGCCAGCTACGCCGGTTACTCCTCGGTGCTCAGATTCTTCATGCTCGAGGACTAAGTGGGCACACTTCACCCCACAGACATCGCCAGCTATGTCGGGGACTCCTTGATGCTTGAACATCACTAGTGACACTAGGGACTCCTCGCTCTTTGGTGTTCGAACATCACCAACGACGCCGGGGACTCCTCGCTCTTTGGTGCTTAGACATTGCCAACGATGTTGGGGACACCTCGCTCCTCGGTGCTTGGACATCACCAGCAACGCTGGGGACTTCTCACTCCTCGGTGCTCGGACATCGCCAGCGATGCCGGGGACTCCTCGCTCTTTGGTGCTCCGACATCGCTAGTGATGCCGAGGACTCCTTGATACTCGAACATTGCCAACAACGTCAGGGACTCCTCGCCCCTTGGTGCTCGAACATTGCCAGCGATGCCGGGGATTCCTCGCTCTTCGGTGCTCGGACATCGCCAGCGACACCGGGGACTCCTCGCTCCTCGGTGCTCGGACATCACCAGTGATGCTAGGGACTCCTCACTCCTTAGTGCTTAGACATCGCCAGCGATGCTGGGGACTCCTTGCTCTTTGGTGCTCAAACATTGCCAACGACGCCGGGGACTCCTCGCTCTTCGGTGCTCGGACATCGTCAGCGACGCCGGGGACTCCCTTGCTACTCGGATCTTGCTACATCGCATCGGTATGCTATCAAGCTGCTCCATGCTGTTCGGATTAGGGTGCTGATCTTGGGTAGCACGTCTAGGGTCTTGATACGCGCATGTCAGATGACATTAGCAAGCTTTTAGACTTCTTTTTCTTTGACCCTGCTACAAGATTTATTCGTCATCTTCTAGTAGGCTCGGGAACTAAGTGGACACACTTCACCTTGCGGTGAATATGCGCTTTTCTTATCTCGAGGCTACACCCAGGGACTGGCTACCTGCTCGGCTGGTCTTCTACTTTCTGACCCTAGCACCACATCACTACGTCACCTACTGTTAGGCTCAGGGACTAGCTATGGGGGTACAGCCCCCGGTATCCACAAGACAAGACATGGGCCACACCATCAGGGGTAGCCCAGCCCATAAGATCAAGACGTGCATGGCGCTGCTCGGCGTGCACCATAAGCTATTGTATAGTACCAAATAGGATACTTTCCTTATAACCCTACCCCTCTAGAGTATATAAGAAGAGGCAGGGGTCCCCTAGTGGATAGATCCATATAGTTTGAGACATCTACTTCTCAATATAATACACCAAAGACATAGGACGTAGGGTATTACGTCGATCAGATGGCCCGAACCTGTCTAAATCACTAACTCTATGCCTTATGTCACCATCTGGTTCCTGATTATGCGCACCCCCACTGACAAATCTACCATCGTGGGACACCCCTCGGTGGACTACCGACGATATTCTGTCGACAATTGGCATGCTAGGTAGGGGTGTGCACTTGATCCTCCGGTGAGCCAGATGGCGTACCTCAAGATCATCGGCACATTCTCGACGACGGCCCTGTGCATCTATAGCTCAAACAGACTATCGCCAGGGAGGCGCTCGTACAGCAAGCTCGTCGCTTCATCCGATCTCGAGATGTCATTCGTGAACTCCACCACGTTCACTTGTCGGGTGGCGTTTAGGGTCTCCACCTTCGAGTCAGCCTTCGTGGCACCTGCACGTCACTCCACTTCTCGACTGGATCTGCTGGCCCCATCCTAATCTGAGTCCATCGTGATCACGATGCCAAGCCGAACACAAGCATAACGCTGAGATACAACAAGATCCAATCGGGCCCAAGCACGTGCATGCACGGTTGAGCGGCAGCCTATCGTCGTTTGGTGTTTCCATCGACCAAAAGCAATCAAGCAAATAGCAAACAAATAGCCATGCAAGCTAGCTACGGGATCAAGTTATTGAGGAAGCCTTGTTCTACATGTACGCATGTACTGATACATGCACGAGAGAAAAAGGCCAGCACGTCTGCTCGGCCTACATCAATTACTCAGATACTACGACACGCCAATTATTCTGCTCGGTCTGATCAGTAGTATAAGGATGATGTTGCCCGGACTACTTACTCCGACCACCTGCTGCATCACAATGATGATCACCACGAAGAATGATGCTGTGACAACCATGACCGCCGCCATACGATAGTTCAGAAAGCTTGAGGGCCAGGCAATTTCATCAACGCCGACCAGATAATGCCATACGCCACTGACTAGATGTTCTGTCTAAAGCTAAGTCATGCTTTAATATTTTTCTAAATATTCTCCAACCTCCATATATCGCCATAATGTTTCTCCGAGCTGTTTTCTCCATGTTTGCTCTCCAAACGATTTTTTGAACCCCCGAGCAGTCATGTTGATGCTCGGACGCCTCCAGAGACGGCCCTATCTCTGGCTCCTCCCTACACGTGCTATGGGCTCTATGCTCTGTGTTATGGGTGGTCGGCAGTGGTTCCTTGGTCATGCCTGTTCCTCCTACACGTGCATGGGATCCGCGCTCGACGTTATGGACTATGGGCTAGCTAGGGTATATAAGAAGAGGCAGGGGTCCCCTAATGGATAGATCCATATAGTTTGAGACATCTACTTCTCAATATAATACACCAAAGACATAGGACGTAGGGTATTATGTTGATCAGATGGCCCGAACCTATCTAAATCGATGTCTCTACACCTTGTGACACCATCCGGTTCCTGATTACGTGCACCCCCACTGACAAATCTACCATCGTGGGATACCCCTCGGTGGACTGCCGATGATATTCTACCGACAACTATTATTCTAGAGTTTTTATAGATTTTTAAAATAAAACTCAGAGCTTCCTTTGTGTGACACTCTCAAGTCTCTCAATATATGTGGTATTTGTGGATCCTCACCAAGGCAATAGTGATGTTATGCCTTTCTTTCTTCCTACAACTAAAGCTTATGTGGAGCTCATTGAAGTGGAGAAAGCATAAAAGAGCATACTTGCAATACATATATTATAAAGTCAAACCTCGGATCCAAAGAGAGTTGAGTCATACAATCAAATCAAAATGTGCATGTGTGTGGATGTATGTGGTGGATATATGTGGTGGCTAACCTATTTCTACTATGCTCCTTAAAAATATATCTCTATTTTAAACTTGGAAACAACATTGCAAGAAAACATGGGCTATCTTATTTATCTTTTCTTCTTTTGTTTTTTTAGGCGGGCATCTGAGTACCCATTGTTTTCAATATCTCGGACACTTGTCCATTTTTTCTCATCTCTTTTTTTTTATTTTTCTCTTTTTTATGAATAACTTTTGCATAGCCCCATGTCTCTTTTCTGCAACAAAACTTTTAAGAGATAGCAACAAGAACTTGGAGCATTTATTTGGTGGATATCCTATCAAGAATATTTTTGGTGTTTTCTTCCAGTGTAGGAGTAAAACATTTTTGGGTGGATCTATATGGAATGACATGTTGTTGTGCCTACCCCAGTGTAGGAGTAGTGCATATTTGGGTGGTGTGTACGTGATCTTGATTTTAAGAACATGACAAACCTCTCATAAGGGTCAACAAAGATTGAATAAACTCAATGCAAAACAAGCAGTATATATGTGGAAGTTTCCCTAATCTAAATATCATGTATGGCTTTGGTAGGAATTCAACCTTTGTCATACAGGAGCTCATCATATAGGATTTTCATATTTTTCAAAAGATAAATCTCTAGAACTTTAGTGTCACTTGGAACAAGATAAACAGCAGCTCAGAACTTTTCATATCATATCCGTCAATTACCTAGACTTAGATCAAGCATACGCTACCCACGAGTTTTAAGTTCAGAGTAAATTCTTATATCAAAACAGTCGTATCCAAAACTCAGGAGAATTCAAGGCTGAAAATAAGGTACTTGAAAGGAATTACAACAGAGCAACTATTCATTATTTCCATTTCAAGAGATTATTTTCAGAGTCCTTTTATTTTGTTGAGCTCTTAAAAATAGAAACCTAGACACACTCTTTATTTTGTTTTTATTTTTAGATCACACCTTACTAATATATATAACACAAAGATAAATTTTTATTTTATTTTTAGTTATGCATCTTTTTATGACTTAGAAATAATAGAACAAAAGGAAAAGATATACTTAGCAAAATTTATGGGGGATGCCTTTCCCCCAAGCTGGATGTTGGCGTGGTCGAATGTTGAAGTTGAATGATCCTTTTCAGAGTAGATTTGCTAGCGGATGTCCCTCTCATCCCGGGATGGATTGAGATGATGACAACTAGGTGAATTTGCTCTTGATCTTGGTGCATCATCCTGCAAAATACCAACAAAAATACCAAAATTCGTTGATCGGATTAGGATAAAAGGGTTAGACGTCAGCCGTTCAGAAATTAGTCATTCTTTAGGTTTAGAAATATTTCCTTATGGGCATAATTTTAGCAGGATGTCTATCTAATAATTTTGGATTTTCTAATTTTCTAATATACAGAAAAGGAAAGTATGTATGCATGGTATTTTTTTAATTTTTATGCCCCCACAGTGAATATTCCCATGGGTATTTACACCGTAGATCTATTCACCTGGGGCTTAAGATTTATAATGCAATGATAAAACTTTTTACTTTATTTTATTAAATGTAATGCTAATGTAGAAAAGTAAATATGCTAAAGTGAAAAGAATTCATGCAACGCTAGAAAGTAAATATGGATAACTACCGATGTTACCTCCTGGCAAGGGTTTAGATTTTTAAGTCCTCCGGACAAGACTTGGCCGGAGAAAGTCCTTTATTCTCTTGGTGCATCTATTGTCCTGAAGATGGAGACCTTGATGGTTGCACCTCTTGTGATGGTGTCTCTGATGAGGTCACCTTTTCCTTCCACACCTACTTGGTTTGTGGATTCGTCTTTGGCAGAGTAGGTACATTGTTCATAGGTTCTTTAGGTTCTTTATCTTCCTCCCATTCATTCTTGGGGGATTGATTCTTCTAGTGTTGGGATGATTGACATCTCCTCCTAGAGCAGGACTTCTTAGGCTGCTCATAAGTGGTCTAACTATTAAAATAACAGCATACCTTTTCTCCAGGGAATTGGAAGTGGACTTGTCCAGATCCGACATAGATGATCGCATTAGTGGTGTTAAGGAACAGTCTTCCAAGAATGATGGGTGTATCATCTTCTTCACCCATGTCTAGAACCATGAAGTCGGTAGGGCATAGTGATCATGTATTCTTACATGACATCTTTTGCTATTCCCTCTAGAAATCAAATTGATTGGTTCACCATTTGCAATTGCGTATATGTAGGGAACAAAGGTTCGTTACCAGATAAATATTCATACATTACCTTGGACATTATGTTGACACCCGATCCAATGTCGCAGAGGGTACACCTAGATCATCCTTCTTAGCAAGGAATGGTCAAGCGAGGTGGTGGTTGTACTCTGATCGGAGTGTGTTGATCATGTTAACTGATTCTTCTTGTGCTGCCTGACCATGTTCTTCCTCCTTCTCCTAGTATTCTTCTTCTTGGTCACTATTGTCTCTTCGGACAGGTACGGTGTCTGTGGATGTCCAAGAGATTGCAGGATGCGGTTCTTGAAAGAAAACTTCTCCTTTTTATCCTTGATTGTGAAGCAAATCTTGGCACTGTCCACATAGATCATGGCTTTTGCGGTGCTTAGGAAAGGTCAGCCCAAAATAATGGGTGCCCTTACATTTCCACCTGTTTCCAAAACCACAAAGTCTATGGGAACATATGATTGTTCCACTCGAACAATGGCATCTTCAAGAACTCCCTTGGGGTAGCAGAGTGACTGATCTGCAAGCTACAAATGCATATTTGTGTACAACAAAATATCTCCATTAATTTTATCATACATTACTTTAGGCATGATGTTGACACTTGCTCTGAAGTCACAGACAACTTCTTGGAAAATGTGCGGTCCAATGGCGATGGGGATGATAGGTTTTACTGAATCGTTCTTTTTTCGCAAGGTATAATCTATCCACCTTCCCGATGATGGTTGTATATAGTAATATGCTACATTGTGAATATTGATAAGATTTGCAATTTCTAGATCTTCTGGTTGCCCCAGAATCTAACCTTTGTCAGACGAAGGAACAACAGCTGCCAGCTGAGCTATTTGTGATTCTACCATTTTATTAAAGCTATGCTGGTTCTTAATGGTAGAAGAAAAGCTATCCATTCTATTATTTATGTTCTCTAGAATTTTACCGTTGGTAGCTACCATTCTAGATAATCCCTCCACAAGTTTTGTTTGGCTAGCAATTAATTCTCACAAGGGTGGTTGATTGAAATTATTAAAATTATTACCTTGATAGTTACCTTGGTAGTTCGGCCTTTGTTTCTGATTCCATCTTTGATTTTGTTGAGGACAATAGTAGTTGTTATTGACAAAGTTCACATCCTCATGAATTTTAGGGCAGTTGCTCCCTGAATGCCTAGTGTTTCCACACTCTGCACACGTCATTCGGGAATCATGAATATGCATGACTTCCTGCTTCTCATTAGCTCGATCTTTGAGCTTCTTCATTAGCAGGTCCATCTTAGCACAAATATATCTACCTCATTGAGTTGATGCATACCTCCACCTCTCTTGCGGGTCTGAAGACGTTCTTCATTCTAGCCTTGGTTGGAGGCCATCTTCTTCACAAGAGTTTTTTCCGCTGGCATGGTGAGTGACAGGAATGCACCTCTAGCAGTAGCATCCATAGTCTCATGGGTACTGTTGGTCCACCCGTGGTAGAAAGTCTATATGAGTAGCCAATTTTCATCCCAAGATGAGGACATTCTACAATATAATCTTGAAAGCATTCTCATGTCTCAGGGACAGATTCATCTTATTGCTGTTGAAAGCTTGAGATTCTCCCATGCAGAGCATTGGTCTTGCCTTTGGGAAAGAACTTTGCTAGGAAGATAGTGGAGCAGTTATCCCATGTAGTATTTCTATATTTGTTGGCGTAGAACCATTGCTTTGCCTTCCCCAAGAGTGAGAATGGGAAGAGGCAAAGTAGTATGATGTCTTGGGTCACTCCTTTGATGGTGAAAGTGCTACAAATCTCCAGGAAGTGTTGGAGATGTGCACTCGCATCTTCATGTGCCTTTCCATAAAACTGGCTTACTTGCACCATGATGATGAGGGCTAGCTTGAGCTTGAATCCACTGTCTCTAACATTGACTGTTGGTCCAATTTGGATGTTGGTTGTAGTTGGAGCAAAGAATTCATGGAGAGTCTTGTTAGCCATGGCTTCAAATTCTTGTGTTAAGCTTCGCCTTATCTAGTTGTCTTCTGATTCTAAAGTTAAAACTTTCTTGAGTTTAGACTTAGTTTTCCTAAGTAATGCTTCTAGATCGTCAACGTAGTTTGTCGGAAGGTCAAAACCGATCATACATTACCCTGCATAAGATACACAAGTAGACAAAACAAGGGTAAGCTTGTTTGAGCAGAGGTCAATGGGTATCTTCTATCACATTAATAAGTATAAGTTTATCCATATTTCCTTTGCCTAGCTACCTTCCCCGGCAACGGTGCCAAAAATGATTGTTAGTATTTATTAATGTGTCACTTGTTTTAAGTAGTCACCTTATATTGTTTGCATTCCTTAGCATCTTTTACTAAGTTGTCATCAGTAATGTTGGTGCCAGAAATGCTTGTTGGTAGAACCTAGTGCCACTTCTAGAATGACACTAAGAAGTACTTTAATATTTCATGTGACTAGAAAGAATATATATATATATATATATATATATATATATATAAGAAAGAAATCTACAAGCACACAAATAATATACCATTGTAGCACTTTACCTGAGAGTATTCTAGGTATCGTTATTTATATTTTACCACAGGGAAGGTCTAGCACGGACATGTATTGGTAACTTATGCTATTGATGGAGAAGTAAACCATAACCAATATTCTACTCACAACAGGGGTAAGTCATAGGATAAATTATGTATATGATAAGTATGGATTAAAGATAAATCACTCAGAGTACTCCTTTCTATGGCATTAGCATATTAGAGGAATAATTCCTAAGCCATTCTTAATTACAAGTCAAAGCATACACTGATTAGTGCAATTACACCTAGTAGTCATGGCTAAGGTCATCTTTATATCTACACATAAGGGATATTACTAAGGAAGATTAAGAACAGAGCTTGTTCTTCCTTTGTAATCGGACCCTACTTGCACCTATATTCGAGGAGTGGACTACAAAGGACTCAACGGGAGTGTCACATCCGCAATCTACCACATGACCTAGAATATAGGGTGTATCCATAGGTAAACAACGTATAAGCACCACGCTTACACAATGTTGACCACTCACCCCGTGTACACTAGAGCGAGTTCTATACGAACTTATGCATAAACATAATGATAAACTAGCTATACTAAGTATATAATCAAAGTAGATGATGAACATTATAACTAAGAACATGAATATTGTGAATACCAATGTTGTCATAACAATTGTAGCAAACATATAAAAGTAATGGAGTTACAAAAGAGTGGGGGTACAAAGATTATACTAAACCACGCTCTTGACAAGATCAGGAATCCTAGCGAACCCTGCTTGCCTCCCTCTAGACCTAGCCTAACTAGCTATGCCCTAGAATACAATGGATCTCTGAGTATGATTAGGGTTTCTGTCTTCTCAAATAACTTATCAATCAGGAAGGGTGGCAGGGGCTGGTATATATAGGCTGGAGCGTCAATTGTGAGCCCTTGGATCAAATCGACTTAAAGGATGGCATAGATACAACCAAGGAGGCGGTGGAGAACCAACAAAACAACGAGGGATGACATGTGGGCACTAGGGGGTCGGACAGCCAACCGGTGGTGGTGCCTCGCCCTCTGCTTCGGTGTGGAGTCCTCTCGAGTCTTCTGAAACCTTCTAGGGTCATTTTTATTGTGGATAAGCGTGACTAAATCTGACATGTAGGTCCACCTTGATTATTTTCTAGATAAACCCTGCAAAAAATATAAATTCACCAAAACTCGTGGAATTTGTTAGTTTAAACCCCTCGACCTTCGTTGGTGATTATATTTATACCCTTATGCATATTATATTGACTTTTTATAATAGTTGTTAACTGTCATCAACAGTTTGTACATGGTCTCAACACCAAACTTTAGACTATGCTGACTGTCTGCACTACTGCTAGTTATAATGAGATTATCAGTATTCCCATTTCTACTAGGGAGAAGAATCGTCAGCACTAGGAGAAGAAGAGAAAGAATGTACCTATAGAATCCTTTGGAGACAATACTCAGCGTTAGAGGATTATCTATCAGCAAGTCCATCATTCTCACTACTATCTCCACTAGCCAAATACCCCTGGTGTTCCCCCTGATAACCCACCAAATAATCCCAACCCATGTTATAAGTGCGGCCAAACTAGGCACTATGCTCGGGATTGTTGCCTATCTAGACGAGCTAAGCCTCTAAAATCTCTAGTGTGTCAATAACAGAATCATACGCAGGGTGCTCGAAAGAACAAAGTTGTTTCAAAGCTAGGTCAAGTTCATTATACTCAGGTCAAAGTGATTCTAGAAGGAGAACCTATAATGATGGGTCGGTTTTCTATCACTAAACAACCTGCAGTCATATTGTTTGACTCTGGTGCCTCGCATACGTTCATTAATAGAGATTGTCATGAAGTGTCGGTTGCCGATTGAGTCGATGGAAGGAAGTTTCTGCATACAGTCTCCTAGGGGACATATGTATACTAAGGAAGTAGCAGAGCATGTCCCTATAAATCTTGTTGGTCTTACCTTTCCAACAGATTTGCTTGTTCTTAAGGGTCGGGATATAGTGTGATCCTTGGCATGAATTGGTTGTGTCAGCGTGGAGTTGTCATTGATACTCTTCAAAGAACCATACAACTGAACTTACCTCATAGTAGTTCTAAGTTACTTATTTGTCTACCTACTCCTAAGAGGGCAGTTGAAAGAGTGTATGAAACAATTGTTAAGGAAGTGGCAGATATTCCTATAGTAAGAGAATTTCCATATGTGTTTCTAGATAATTTGCCTGATTTACCTCCAGATAGAGATGTACAGTTTGTGATTGAGCTAAAACCTGGTACTGCTTCAGTGTCCAGAAGAGCATATCGGATGCCTCCAAAAGAGTTAGTAGAACTTAAGATTCAGTTGCAAGAGTTGCTTGATAAAGGTTATGTCAGACCAAGTTCATCACCGTTGGGATGCCCTACTATCTTTGTGAAGAAGAAAGACAAAACTCTAAGACTGTGTGTTGATTATCGTCTATTGAATGAAGTAACTATAAAAAATAAGTATCATCTCCCATGCATTGATCTACTCTTTGATCAACTTACAGGAGCAAAAGTGTTCTCTAAGATCGATCTCAGATCTGATTACCACCAAATAAAGATCTGTCTGGAAGATATTCCAAAGACTGCTTTCACCACTCGATATAGTCTATATGAATAGCTAATGGAGATGGGGATCCTGATCTTCCATCAGGTGATGGTAACTATCGTTGTGGCAGAGAATGATACACCGATCCGGCTTCAGATCGAAAGATCAAACCCTATAATCTTAGCACCACAGCTCCTCTGGTTATCAACCAAGTCATGGACCAGGTTGACCTCGCTAAGAAAGCTAATCCTTGCCTACGCAACAAAGAACACAAGCAAGAACAAGAAAGAACACAACCAAATTGCAGATGAATGATTATCTCACGAAGTTGGGGTCTCACAAACCGATGAACGGCAAAACTGTTCTTGACAGAATAATCTAAGCAAAACCTAAAACCTAATGATGGCAGCGGTGTATGATTATAAAGGTCTTAGGGTCATCGCCTACCCTGGACGTGCCCCCTAATGGGCCCAAACACGATACACGGTCCAACAGACCAAAAGAAGGTGTCGCAGCACCCTTGCAGATTCTGGATGCTGACTTGTTTTGACGATTCCTGTTGATTACGAAGAGGTTTTGATGTGAAACCACTTGGGTTGGCTTCCTTATAAAATTAGCTTTCCATCCATATGTGGATCATCAAAAACGGAGTCCGGATGCGTCCTGGGTGACCAGTTTAAGGCAGACGGGTCCTGGAGGCCGAGGCAGACTCAAATTCTTGTTGGACTGGGCCTCCGGCTTGTGTTGGACGTCCTTGCTGGTCATCATCACCTCCACCACTTCCTATAAGTCCTTCATGACCCTCTCTAATGTTCCTAAGCAAGATAACATCATTAGGTAGTAGTATATTCTCAAAAGTATGAAAAGTATCGCTTAAGAACGAGCTCACCTCTAAATTGAGTTGTCGCTTTCGAGCCCGGGTCATTAGACCTTGCATGACGGTTGGAGGATCAGCGGGTACCTCTGAAGAAGTGATGTCCTCATCAATAGCTGGTCATGTCCTTTGGCCTAACCAATGTTCTAGCTCACTTTATGTACATGATAAATTCTATTTTCATGCCAGAGCTTGATAAGTTTGTGGTAGTCTTCATTCATGATATCCTCATATATTCCAAAAACAAAGAGGAACATGTGGAAGATTTGTGCATTGTTCTAAGCCATATGAGAGAACATCAATTATATGCTAAGTTCAGCAAGTGTGAGTTCTAGCTTGATGAAGTGCCATTCTTTGGGCATGTTCTGTCTACCGAGGGTGTTGCTGTAGACCCTGGCAAAGTGAGAGATATCCTAAGTTGAAAGCCACCTATTTCTATTTACCAGGTTCGTAGTTTTCTGGGAATGGCAGGATATTACCGTCGTTTTATTCCTGACTTCTCTAAAATATCCAAGCCTATCACTGAGTTGCTAAAGACCCAAACCAAATTTGTCTGGTCATGTGAATGTAATGAAGCTTTTGAAACCCTAAAAAGGCTTCTAACCACCGCTCATGTTCTAGCATAGTCGAATATTGAAAAGTCGTTTGATGTGTATTGTGATGCTTCTGGTATTTGTATTGGATGTGTACTGATGCAAGAAGGCCGAGTTATCGCTTATGCTTCTAGACAGCTCAAGCGTCATGAAGAAAACTATCCTGCTCATGATTTAAAGTTAGCAGTTGTTGTTCTTGCACTCAAGATCTGGTGTCATTATCTATGGGGTAGTAGTTGTCATATTTATGCTGACCACAAGAGTTTGAAGTACATCTTTACCCAATCAGAGTTGAATACGCATCAGAGAAGATGGCTATAATTGATCAAAGATTATGATCTAGAGATTCATTATTATCTGGGCAAAGCCAATGTTGTCGCAGATGCACTAAGTCGAAAGTCTCATTGCAATTGTCTGATAGCAAGGCCGTTCGATAGTACTTTGTGTCAGGAAATGGAAAGGTGAAATCTAGAAATTGTTTCACAAGGGACGTTAGCCAGTATTACTGTTGAATCTACTATTTAGAGTCAGATTATTGCTACTCAGAAAGGAAACAAAGGGATAGATCATATCAAAGAAAGAGTTATGATTGGAAAGGCCCCATGTTTTCGGCTTGATGATGAAGGAATTCTTTGGTTCAAGAATCGTCTGGTAGTACCAAAAGTTCCTGAGTTACCTCAACAAATCCTCGATGAAGCTCACTTGTCTAGATTCTCTATTCATCCAGGAAGCAGTAAGATGTATCAGGATCTAAAACTAAGATTCTGGTGGACCAAAATGAAGATAAAGGTTGCCCAATATATAGCCAAGTGTGATACTTGTCAGCGAGTGAAAGTTGTCCATCTAAAATCTGTTGGACCTTTATAATCCTTGCTTGTTCCGTTTTGAAAATGGAACGACATCAGTATGGACTTTATTGTTGGTCTACCTAAGACATTGAAAGGATTTGATTCTATTTGGGTTATTGTTGACCGCCTGACCAAACAAGCTCATTTCCTGTTAGTGAAGAATAGATACCCAGTTCTGGATTATGCTAAACTATACATCAATCGCATTCTGAGTCTCCATGGAGTGCCTAAGACAATTAATTTTGATCAAGGTTCCCAATTTGTATCACAATTCTAGGAATAGTTGCATAAGTCTATGGGAACCAAGCTCATTCATAGTTCAGCTTATCATCCTCAGACTGTAGGGCAAACTGAAAGAGTAAATCAAGTTCTGGAGGACATGCTAAGAGCATGTGTTCTCACTTATGCAGATAAGTGGGATGAATGTTTACCTTCAGAAAAATTCTCCTATAATAATAGTTATCAGAAAAGCATTAAGATGACACCTTTTGAAGCTCTTTATGGTAGAAGGTGTAGAACCCCGCTGAATTGGTCTGAACCCGAAGAAAGATGGTTCTTTGGTTTAGACCTAGTAAAGGAAACCGAAGAAAAGGTTGAACTTATCTAAAAAAATATGAAAGCAACACAGTCTTGTCAGAAGAGTTATGCTGACAAAAGACGTCGGCCCTTGTTGTTCAAGATAGGAGATCATATATATCTGAAAGTATCACTAATGAAAGGAGTTAACTGTTTTGGAGTTCGAGGAAAATTAGCACCTCGCTACATTGGTCCTTTTCAAATTATAGAGCAGTGTGGATCAGTAGCTTATTGTCTAAAGTTACCTAAACAACTGTCAGTTGTACATAATGTGTTTCATGTATCACAGTTGAAAAAGTGTCTTCGAGAGCCAAAATAGGCCATTGAGATTGAATGAGTCAAACTTGAACCAGACTTGACTTATGCAGAGTATCCTGTTAGGATCTTGGATCAGAAAGATCGAGTTACTCAAAAGAGAATGATCAAGCTCTATAAAGTTCAGTGGAACAAGCATTCAGAAGAGGAAGCTAC
Source organism: Miscanthus floridulus (assembly GCF_019320115.1). Classification (NCBI taxonomy): domain Eukaryota; kingdom Viridiplantae; phylum Streptophyta; class Magnoliopsida; order Poales; family Poaceae; genus Miscanthus; species Miscanthus floridulus. The sequence goes on along the minus strand of NC_089598.1, from coordinate 47,609,485 downwards.
ATGGGAATCCGAGGATTATCTAATAAAGAATCATTCGGATTTCCTTGCATCTGCTTAGGTTGCTAACTCCTCTACAGTTGTAACTTTTTTTTATGAAAGTTGATATAATCTTGTAATCTTCCTTACTGTTTTATGGAAACCTTGCTTGTAATATGTGTTTGACATATTTTCTTTTTCATTACTTAACCCTAGACTTTAGGTGCTTCATAATATCGGGGCGAGATTTCTGTAAGGGGGAAGAGCTATACCACCCCTAGTGTTAAGCATCACTAAAACTTGATCATGTCATCATCATGCATAATAAGCATGTACTTGAGTTAACCATGTCTTGCATTCACTAAAAACAATGCTATTTTGTTAAAGATGCAATGCATATGTGGTGTGCTTCAACCAAAATTTTCTTTTAAGGTACTTTGTGACCTTGTATTTTTGAACTTCACTAAAAGTACTTGGACTTATGCCCTAATAAACTTTGAGGTGTGAAGTGTGTGGTTTTCACTAGTGTCAAGTGTGGGCATGAATTTAAGTCCAATCAACTAAAATGTGATTCCAGATTTGAATTTGAAAGTGAATTTCAACACTTAGTCATTAGTGGGTAAGCATTGGAATTTAAATTTGAATTCAATTTTGGAGGAATTATTAAAATGAATTTTTCAAATAAATTTGATTCAACCATTGCATCATTGATTGGTACAATCCTTGTGTTAACCAATGATGGTTTTGGTTGATGAGTTTGACAATTAATTAATCGCTAATTAAATCTCCAAAGTACCAAAACAAATCAATTCCATAAACCCTAAACTGAAATTGTTGTTTTAGTTGCAAAGTACTCCTATTTGGAAACCAAGATCTTGAAAACTAGTGAGTTTTTAATATCAGTTCCTTAAGCAAAGTTGGATCCTACATGAAGATGAACAAGTCTTGTTCTTAGATAATCTTGAGTTGATGTTTGGAATCATGAGAAAAAGAGGAGAGAAGATTAGGGTTCAGTCATCCTATTCATCGGCAGCAGCAGCATGCAGTTTGCTTGCTTTGTCGAAGTTGGCTGCCGCCCTCACCGCTTCACGTGTGTATGGCACGTAGCAACTTGCCTAGCCACATTCTAGCAGCTGTTGGCACACCACAACCGCCTCGCCTCGCCTCACCCTTATCTGGACCAAGTCACTGGCACCCTTCTCTCCCTCCTATCTTGCTCGCCACCAGCAAAACTCATTTTGTCGATGCAATTTGCCACCGTCGCTACACCATCGCCTAATTCCTTGCGCTCCCAACTTTGCTTGCTCCTCATGCATGTCCCTGAATCGCCCATGCCACCTCTCACTAATGAATTTGGCCGTGTTCGCTGATTCTTGCTGCGGCGGTTTGCCATCGCCGTTGAGGAAACCCTCACCGTGGCCAGCCATCTGTGGTCATCCTCGCTCCCTCCTCTATCTTGTTCTGTATCCACCTTGGTCCCGTATAGCTCATCATCTTGATGGTTGAACCATTTCTCTTTAGGTTGTGCCGGAACATCACCTTATCGCCGTGTCCACACCGTCGTAACCACTGTCAACGACGGTAGCCGCCTCTATTATTTCCCTAATTCAACCACCTGTTTCTGTGTTATCGTGGTGAGCTACTGGTTGTGATGCACACCTTTGTTTTACCTCTACTGGACCTTCATGGCTGGCGTGCGACTTGTCGTGCCGCCATGGCCACCATGGCCGGTGTAGAGCTCGCGCAATGCCGTTATCAGTTCAATCGTCACCTTGTCAGGGTGCAGTAGTTTGTAGGGAAGCCACCGGTACCATCCCCATAGTCAGAGACCTCGTTGTCGGTGTGTTCTGCCTTGTTGGAGTGGCGGCGGCCACCATGGTCGCCGTTGAGTGAGCTATGGTGCAGTAGAGGTTCATCCAGTACCCTTGATCGATGCGCTAGAACCCCGCGATCATGTAGATGCTTTCGCTGTCGCTAGAATCCTCATCGGTAGCGAGAACCCACCGGTCAAAGTCTGCACCGCCGCGGTTAGTACTGTATGCATGACTGAGTCCCCTCTATCAGTCACTGGCTGGCAGGGTCTGAGTGCAAAATGATTTTCTTCGGTTTTATTCTTTTCCAGAAAATGTGAGTATATCTAGTTTCTTGTTAAATTCTTAGAAAAATATAGAAGCATGATAAAATTATGAAAATTTTGTGTAAGATTATCTTTGGATGCTCTACCTAGGAAAAATGTGAAATGATGAAAATCAATAGTTTTTCAATGCTTTAAAATTACCTCTTTTAATTAATAAATGCATCTTTCATGATTTTTATAGGCTAAAATAAACATCTTTTAATCATGAAACTTTTTGTGTAATTGTCATGTGCAATATACTAGATCCACAAAAAGTTTGGTACTGTTTGACAATTTTTAATTATCCACTTAATTATATGCCTTTAATTAATTAATAAATGCTAAAATAGTTAGAATAAATCATAAATGGACTTGAGTGTGATTTTAGATTGATTGTGGACCTTGGGACACAAACATCTCTGATGTTCCTTGGAAATTTAATTACTATTGGTTGAGCTCATAATCAACTTGTTGATAATAATACTAATATTGCTTTGTGAGTTACCAATCTAACTTAATCATGAAGGAAAGTTGTACTCAAGTTAGTTAATCTTGTTTAATCATCATAACCCATGTTAAGTATCGCATCATTCTAAAGCATGCATATTTATTTATGTTTAGTGATCGAGAGTGGTGATCCCGTTGTTGAGCAAGTCCCGAAGTGGATTTTTTTTCAGTCGGTGTTGGTTATTGTTTACACCAAAATTTACGTTTAGTGATCGACTTATATTGTGCTTGTAAAGCTGCATCAGTTGATTGATCTTTTATTAGCCATAATATAAGTTAGTTATTAATCTGTATCCTAGTTTGTAAGGCTGCATCAGCTGATTGATCTCTTACGAATCATAATTACATCAAAGTTATTGGTTTTGTGTTAAATAACTTGTTGTTTAATACAATATCACCGGTTATCAAATCTGCTAAGATTAGTAAGATTTTTCCATGTTGTTTTTGGTTGATTCACCAGTTATTGATCTTGCTATAATTAATGTTTTATTAATTATAACAAAATCACCCGATTGAGATAGAGATAGATCGACATCATATCATCTTAATTAGTCGTCCTTTGATCTGGTCATGTTTTAAATCTTATAATTGATGGCTTAATTCTGCTAGATCGGATGTTTTATCTCTATTCCAGTCAAACATAGTATGCATCCAAAGACATGTTTCAATCTTGAATAAACTCACTAGTTAATGAGATCTAATCTAATGATACTACCATAGCTGAATCGATCCGGTCGAACCACACTGGTAAGACTTTAGATTAGAAGTTATCGATTAGTGATCTTGTTCATGATCAAGATATGCACTCTGTTTGTTTGCTATGACTGCATCGGCAATTTTAGCCGATTTGCCTATACTCTCACGCATATAGCATATTTTCATGAATCTATCAACATATAGATGGTTTTATAGATTTTTTGGCTTTAGTTTATCATCATTATCATAGATGCATCGATCCGATCGAACCTCACTATTGATGATAATAGATTAGATTCAAATTGTTTGTAGATTCATTTATATTAGATAGTCGATTTGTTCGCATGTCATACTTTTTTCATCAAGCTTATCGGCTCGACACTTTATATCGATCATGTTCCATTTAGCCGATGATGCTTTCTGATGTTCCGTGAGCATCAGTTATTTTGATTCATATCACTATCATTTAATATTAGCTGATAATACTTGATTTAAATATCTTCATTTCATGGATACGCTGGATATCGACTATTTAGTCGATAGCCTCATTGAATCGGCTATTTAGCCGTACATTTGGAACTATTTGGTGTAACACTGACATGTTCTACCTTAAATTATTGATAAGACTTTCTCTCCTTGTCAATTGTAGGTCAAATTGACTAGCACATCATTGGGTTTTCAAAACTGGCTGGTTTTATGTTGAAGCCAAGCAGATCTCTGGTCTCGTTCCACTCAGATCTTCTGACTTCCTGTGTGTTGATCACATCGCCACATTTTTATGTCAACAGTTATCTTATCTGTGGTTTTCTGAAGTAACTAACAACCTCGACACCGAAGGCAAGCCTCAGAGCATAACACTTTTCCTTGTGTTTTATAAATGTTATTCACTTAAGTCTTTTGGTTGATGCATTTAAGTAAAATAGGAGTTGTTTGATTACCAACTGCTGCATGCCTGCCTTGATATTTCCATACCTATCCTTGTCACCCTATCCATAATAGCAGGTTAATGATGCTTAGTAATTAAAAGTTGAGTTACAAGTTGGTTTACAATGTTTTCATAGGGAATGCCCTGTGGTTTAATAATGATCATGAATTTAAAATGAGACCGGGCAGACTCTTTGCTTGCGTCAAGTTTGAGTCTTGACGTAGTGCCCCGCCTGTGTCAATTAAGGACTGTCTGTTGTAGGCTTGTTATGTGTTCGAGAGTTTGTAGTACTGGCCACATACTCTGGTAAGCCCGATACCTTGGCTATTCCATTATGTGAAAAGACAACTATGCATGGGGAGTGGGAGATGGCAAGAGTAGCGTGTACCCATCCTATGAATCTGTCTAGGACGGCACAGGGAGGTGGAGTACTATATTCTCAGGTAGTACAGACTGGTTCACATTCTAGAGGATCCGAGTGAGGGTTCATATACGTAGGTCCAGGACCTACGTATATCATGTGGTAAGGAAACCCCAGCTGGGCCAAATCGATTCGAATCATCGTTGCTTCTTAGAGAAGAAGACTCAATCCTCTACCCTACATTATAGTTAATAAATGAAACAATGATACTGGTGATCATGTGATGTGATGATTAAAGAAGTGATTGCTTTAGATTAGGTGCAAACTAGAGACTGATAATGATTTAACTTGAGCTAAAACCTTGAAAGCAAGGATCAACCTTTAGTAAGCTTTTCTGCAAAAGTTATTCTTGATTCTTGCTTCAAACTTACCTTGATTTCTCTTAAGCTTGCATATCCTTGGAGTCTTTCCTTTTCGTCAGATAAGTCTTGTTGAGTACCTTTGTACTTAGGGTTTGTTAACCCTTGTTGCAGGAGGAGAGCCAGTAGTAGTGAAGTTTGTTGTGCACCCTTGGGCAAGGTGAATCTATCTTGTGCGTTAATCGTGGTACCTGTCATGCTACCCTACTACCTAGTTGGCTAAAACTTATGAATTGTAATAACTTAATGAATGATTTGTAAACTTATGGTTAGTAAGACTTCCGCTGTTTATTCTTATGTAATATATTTGTATAAACTATTGTAATACTGCAATGTCTTCTGTGATGTATCATGCTTAGAAAGAAAAAGTGGATGATTCGAGTTTCTCGAGGACACCCGACAGACTACCAGGATCATGTGGCTTACGTGTGCAATAGTCAGAAGTCTGTGAGACAATGACGGGCACATGTGGGCCATATGATTTGGGTGGTTCTGCCACATAGATGCTGCTGCTGGAGGAGCATTCCTTTCCAAAACAATCGATGGAGCCACGGCACTCATCGAAAGATGGTGGCCAATCAAAGCCAGGGGGAGGAACAAAAACAACAAAAAGGCATGCATACCATGAAGGAAGCGGATATGCTTGCCGCAAAAATAGATTTGCTGCTAAAAGACTAAACAAAAGGGCCCACGAGAAGGAAGCCATGAAGGCCACCGTTCAGGCCACGGACTCACAAATGACTTGCGAAGTTTATGGAGAAGTCAGACATTCGGGGAACGATTGCCACAAAACCCATGAAGAAGCATCGTACATCAACAATGGGTTCCAACAAGGTAATAATAATGGGTGGAACAATTAGTCCCGCCCACAAGGAGTTAATTCGAAATTTAACTCAAATTATAATTCGAATCAACCCTCCTTGAAAGACTTGGTCCTAGGCCAAGCAAAAATAAATGAAAGTTTAACCAAAAAGCTTACATATAATGACAAAATGCTTGAAAACATAAATATTAAAATTGAAGGTTTAGCTTCTTCTGTTAAAACCAACTGAGCTTTAATAAAATGATAGAAACTCAAATAGCTCAAATTGTTGCCGCTCTACCTGTTTCTGATTCGGGAAAGATTTCAGGGCAACCCAAAACCCCTCTTGAATCTATTAAAATGGTCTCAACGAGGTTCGATAAGCCTCTATGTCGGGAAAACCACGATTATCTTGTAGATCCACCTTTCATCGCTAAGAAAGAAAATCCTGGGCGCCCGATAATCACATGCTCAATTGGCCCGCATGTCTTCCACGATGCCTTCTATGACCTTAGAGCAAGCATCAATGTCTTGTCCAAGGTAATATATGATAAGATTTTAGGTGGACCTTTGTCTACTGCACACTTTCGACTGCAGATGGAAGATCAATCTTCACAAAAACCGGAGAGATTAGCTAAGGATATCCCGGTGAAAATTCAAGACATATACATCCCTATGGACTTCACCATTCTAGACATGGGCCACAACAAGGAAGTTCCCCTCCTCCTAAGGAGACCATTTCTTCATACTACAAATGCAGTTTTACACATGGGATCAGGGCATGCTAGCTTTCACATTCAAGGACAAACAATGAGATGTCCATTCAATGGGTTTGGCATGCATAAATATGCTAAAACAAACAACTCAAGAAACAAACCACAAAAAAGTGTTTAACAGGTATGGCAGGTGAAAAAGGTACAACCTACTTCTCTAGGCACAAATGTATCATCTTCATGCAAGAAATGAAGGGAGAAGAGTCCTGCTAATTGGACTTTAAACGGTGAGCCCGTGCTGAAGATAAATCGATAGTTATCCTTTACAATTATAATTTGCTTAGAATTCTTATATAGTAAAACTATAAACTATGCATTAATAAAAAGTTTAAGCTTACCTTTCTTTACCATAGAATAAATTCTTGGTCTTCCTTCCATGCTCTATACAAGCATGTTTTGGTTTAAAGTATGATTTCTAGCGATCATATATTCATAGGCTTTTCAAATTAAGCATGGTGCTTAGGTTGAAAAAGCCTACCCTGATCAAATTAAACATGATGTCTAAGTTTGATCATTGAACCAAATCTACTAAGTATAGACATGGGTATGATAAACAAAAAGTACAAACCTATAAGTAAAACTATATAAAAATATATATACAATAAACTACCTCGAAGTTGTCATCAAGCAACTCGTTGCGTCACTGGCCACGAGCTAGCTTGGGGGAGGAACCCCACGGAGGTACTTTGTATCTTTTCGCATTTTTAAAATTTCACATTTATTTTCTGTATTTATTTATTAAGCATATAAAAAATCTTAACAAAATTTCGAAAAATACCCAAAAAATAAAAATATGATAAAAACAACAAAAATATTTATTCCACTCTCATATGTGATTAAGAAATGTTTAGTTTCTCCTAAATTGAAATGATGAATAGTTGTTCTGTCTATAATTCATTTGTGTCTAGGCTGTAACTTAGTATTTCCTAAGATTTAAGTTTGTTGGTTAAAAATGTCTCATCCTAAAACTTGAAAACTTATCGGTTGCAAAAGCATGCTCCTTTTCTAAGTTATTGCAAGTTATGATATGGTACAAATAGAATTTACTATGACTTTGTTCTAATAGAGACTTGACATCCGGAGTTTTTAATTTTAAAAATGTAAAATTTAAAGTTCTTCAATGATTATGAATACCTATCAAGGCCATATGACATGATAAACATTCAAAACCTTAGTCATATGCTACTTGTTTGAGCATTGAGCTTTGTCCAATTGTTATGACCCTTGTTGAGATTCTCGTCTTGCACCCATGATCAAGACTCACATACACCCACAAATAAACTGTTGACTCTTACACTAAGAGTTATGCAAAAACATGCTTTTTCCGTCTACGAAATAATTACTCTATTTATGTATCATGTGTCTCTCTCTCAAAAAAATTCGCGTGCCAAAAGTTTAGTATGGGCTATGCTAAAAAAAGAAGAAGAGAGAAAAAAGAAAAATATCCGTGCCAAAAGGCATGAGAGAAAAAAATACATGCCCAAGAGCATAAAGAAAAGAAAAGAAAAATAAAGAAAAAAAAGAAAGATAGCCCATACTTTCAAATAAAAAGGCATTCATCCAAAAGAGAGAGATTCATGATTCAAAGGAGTGTAAAAAATATTCAGAATTAGTACAAATTTCACATACTTGCATGACTTGATCAAAGTGTATGACTTGCATCTCCTTGAGGTCTAGTCTTTGACTTAGCAAAATATGTGATGCAAGTATGCCCCACTTTTCATACATACCCAAAACTCCACTCAAAAGCCATTAGTGGTAGGATATGAAAAAGAAGGCAAATATCAAAATGTCTTGATGAGGTTTCATACACATTGAGCGATCGAGAGAATAATTTGTGAAACTTACATTTATTTTACAAAAATTATAAAACCTCCGGATAGATGGTTAATCAAAAATGAATGATTGGTGATTCTGTTATAACCGTTCTATCTTGCAACCGCCCAAGAACTTAGAAAAGCTATACACCCCATAGGGATCAAGGTAAAGGGTGGATAAAAATGCCAACTTATTTGAATTGCGGAAGAATACTTTGTTATAGGCATGGCACTTATGAAATATATTCGGCATAGTAGCAACTCTTGATCAACAACCAAGTACTTAGCTATTTGCTCGGGACGAGCAAAGGTTAAGCTTGGAGGATTTGTTGGTGGTCACTAACGATAGATCCGTGCGCTTGCGGATATTTCCTGTAATCATTAATAACTATCGTAGTTGATGTTTCTTGGCGGCGTCGCTAAGGTTAACTCAATCTTAGTGATGGTGCTAAGAAATACCAACAGACATTCCTGGCACTGTTACCGGGGATGGACTTGAAACCTCCATACTTGGTGATCGCACTAAGAAATGCCAATAGACATGACGTGGAGTCATGTGACTAGGCGAAGAAGATATGATTAAGAGACATGACTTGGTTATGATGGACCAGGTTGCAAGCATAAAGAGCAAGCTAGAGACTCAGGTGCAATGGACCATCAAGGGGATGAAGCGTGAGTAGAGAGTTTGGCGCCGATGGACCGAGGCAACGGTGAAGAGCAAGCGAAGCTACGATCGATGAATCAATACGGTCACATGAAGCTATGAAGTGGGACATATCATTCAAGAGAGATCAAGCTGAGTATTGATTCGAGTTGATGAACAAGTGGCTTAATAGTGGACGATGAAGGACTTAATGCCATGGACAACAATCAAAGGTAACATGGTTGGCTATGCTAATGGATGATCATTGTTCATCATTTGATGAAGATGGAGGTTGGATGATTGCATAGCATCACCGACGAAGGAGATAAAATGGAACGCGGAAGGCAAACGTATATTTGTAGGGCTTTTTATTTCGTCGGTCTAAGGTTGAGTAGGGAAGTGTTTGATCACCAACTCCAGTTCCACCTGCTAAGAGGTATGTTTCATGGAGTTTCCATGCATTTTGTCTATACTATTGGTTCAATGAGCTAAGAATGCATCCCATCATTCTGTTTTAACAAGAAGTTGACCCTAGGTGAGCCTTTACCACTAGAGATGATATTATGTGAAGATCAACCTGCACCTGCTAAGAAAAAGAATGTTGGCAACAAAGGTGAAGAAGACCACTCCAACCAAGACCTAGTTTGGCAGATAAGCAACAATGAAACTGATTTTAGGCTATTTTGTAATGGCTATGTAGCCTTCACAAGATGCAAACAATGGCTATGTAATCTATTTAGTGCTACCAGTATTGGCCAAGAACATGTAATGCCTGTGTTGCCCTACTGCTCTAGTTAGAAACTACTGAACTTGTTAGCTAGAAGACTATGCAAATTGTACTGGATATGTTGCCTTCGTAGTGTAGCTGGAACCTGTAATGATTGTGTTGCCTTAGTTGTTTTATTGCAAACTACATGCTTATGGACAAGTTTTTAAGCACTGTTATGTTCAGTTTCTCAACAAGTTATGGAGGGAACAAGAAAATGCATTTGCCATAACATATTCCATACATCAGGTTCATAGGTCCATGCCAAATTATATATACCCAAACATTACTCCTACTCCATTTCTACTTCACAAGGTACATAATTCCTACAACAAGTAGTCCAGCTAGATCCCACACCAACATCTTCTCACAATTGTGATCAAGCTCTCCATCAGTTATTCCATTTGCCTTGCACCAATAGATGGAATAGATTTTGCTTCAACCTCTCCTCCTTCATGATCAGCAGCAACATCTTGCACTGTCACCTTGCCTAACTCAACCAGTTTGTCCAGGTATTGTCTTTGCCATTCAAAGAACCCGCGAGTAGTTGGATCCTACAAAAAAAAACAAGCAGTACAAGCTTCAAACTCAGACATGTACTCTCCAATAAGCAAATATGACTAAGAAACGAGATTAGGAGCAAACAAATCTCACCCCCTTGCATGGTTGTTGGGCACTTGAAGAAAACTTTACCATAGTTCTCCTTTGTCCATGCCCGTAGCTCAATGACTTGAGCCATGCCACATGGCATTCGATGAGGAGTCGTCTAGTCTCCTCTCCAACCAAGTCGCTGGGCCTAGGGCCAATGGCTGATCTAGCATTAGGCGAGATGCCCTGCTCCCTTGCCTCGATGACTCTCCCCTCCATGCCAGCAAAACATGCCTAGGGTGGTGAGGTCAGCGCGAGGGAGCGTCCCTGGGCACGATGTGGGAGTGTGTTGCCTGTTGGGGAGTGCGGCGTTCCCGCTAGTGCAGAAGAAGAATGCGGGTGGAGAAAAAGAAGAATGGGGCGGCGTGGAACGGGGAGTGAGCCCACACGTGCCTAAGGGATAAGGCAGGGCCACGAGAGGTCTGTCTCGTGCCCCGGCCATGTTGGAAGGGTGACTTGGCCAGCCACGTCGACAAAATGTCTAAAACAACGCACTTTTGGTGATTGTCGTGGCAAAATTAAGGACTCTTCCAAAGCTGTCAATTTAGTCCTTGCTAAACGTAAAAGTGGCAAAAAAAAAATCCCTGAATCTGGGTCGGTAACAAACGTGGCCTCCTAGCCATCTTTTTATCAATCAACCAGTCACTGGCGTCCATGATTGGCACACAGGTGGAAGCTACTCATTGGCGCGGAACATGTCATCGCATCAACAGCCAACAGACCAGCGTGTCGCAGGCCGCAGCTGAATCATCATCAGGGGGGAAAAAAAACTCACACGCCTTCGTCTCGCGTGAAGGTGATGGACCTCGCCTTACCTCGCTCAACGGCTCGAGAGTCGAGAGCTCGAGATAGATAATAAAAGTAGAAAAAAGAAAAAAAACGAAAAGAAAAGGAAAGTAAATTCCAAAATCCAAACCCTTTCTCCTCCCAAAATCGCAGGGGGCAGGGGCGACAGCGTATCCACTTTCATCGAAGCCTGCCGACATGGCGTCCCTGTCGAATCTCTCCTAGAGCTAGAGCCGACCTCCACCGCGCTCGCGTGGAGTCGATCAGGTGATTGCCTCACAAGGGGTAAGCCGCCCGCCAAATTACGGTTTCGATTTACGGGCTAATTTTGGAGAACGATTTTCCTATTTCGCTTGATAATCTAGATTGTTCTTTCTAGATATCGGATTCGGTGGTGGTGTGCTGTGGCGCGGTTTTGTTGCGGAAATTCATTTTGGTTGATTTTTCTGCGGGCGGGCGGGCGCTTGCTCCGGAGGTGACGATGATCCGTCTTCAGACGTACGCGGCGTTCAGCCTGCTGGCGACGGCGTCGGCGGTGTACTACGCCTTCAGCAGCCGGGAGCAGTTCTACCCGGCCATGGTCTACCTCTCCACCTCCAAGATCTGCTTCGTTCTGCTCCTCAACACGGGCCTCGTCGCCATGTGCGTCGCCTGGCAGCTCGTCAAGCGCCTCTTCCTGGGGTCACTCCGGGAGGCCGAGGTCGAGCGCCTCAACGAGCAGGCCTGGCGGGAGGTCATTGAGATCCTCTTCGCGGTCACCATCTTCCGGCAGGACTTCTCAGTCTCTTTCCTGGCCATGGTCGCCGCGTTGCTCCTTATCAAGGCACTGCACTGGCTGGCCCAGAAGAGGGTCGAGTACATCGAGACCACACCCTCGGTGCCCTTGCTCTCACACATCAGGATCGTCTCCTTCGTGGTGTTCCTCCTCATTGTTGACTGCCTCTTCCTGTCCAACTCACTCAGGCCACTCATACAGAAGTGGGAGGCATCGGTTGCCATCTTCTTCTCCTTTGAGTAAGCTCGATTTAAAGTTTACACTGCCATGAATTGTCTTTTTTTTGTTGCATTGTGCCGTACAAATGCAGGAAATGTATCTGTGTTATTTCCTTTGTCACTATATCAATGTGCACACTACAACAATTTTTTCCTCTTTCGCAACATTAGAGTAGGGGTAGGGATTTAATTAATATGATCAAACACTGTGAAATGACAATTCCCAAGATAATGGACAAATATTTGCAAATAGGAGATGTACTACATGTTAGGTCCATGTCCATATATCATATGACGATCTTTTTTAGTTTCGTTATACGAAGCCTACCACAAAGGTCTTTACTCTATAGTAATGCATCCTCTTTACATTTTGTTTACCATCCTTTGCACTGAGCCTTACCCTGAACCCTATGAACAATATCAGATTCACCGTTATTGCTTTTGTTTATTCAATATATCTTAGACTCACTAGGTGATACCCTGTGCATTGTTGCGTGAATTTGTAAGAAGAAACATGAATTTTTTATATTTGTTAGAATAGGTTATTACACTATAGATAGCAGATACAATGTACAACAGATACTGAATACAGTAAGAACAAACTCGATTTCTGAAAATTATGGAAGGGCCGAAACTAAACAAAATAGCCGTTAGCTGAGAAGGCAAAGGAAGCACTGAAAAGCAATGATAACACAAGAGATATGTGTTAGCTACAGGAGTACTGTTAGAAATGGTCATCCTTGTAAATCATAAAATCTCTATGGATAAAAAAAATGCTACTCCATTTCCTTTGCGACGACATGGTCCATCTGTATTTCTATTGAACATGGTAAAGAAATGTGCAAATTTCTTTCAAACTGACCCTTCAGTAACTAACATGCATCTCTTATTCAGCCTAGCAAGTCCATCCAGTCAGGTGGGGTTAGAAGAACAAATACAAATGCTTAGCGGTGAGAAAAATGATTAAACTGGTCATTACAAAGAAACAAATTAGTCGCACAACGCCGCAAAGAAACCACCACCAACAACAACAAAGCCTGTCAGTCCCAAACAAGTTGGGGTAGGCTAGAGTTGAAATCCACCAAGAGCCCCTAGTCACGGTTCAGGCACATAAACGCCACAAAGAAACCAATTTTAGAAAAATTGATGAAAAAGTAATAGTGTCATTGCATAGAGGGAGGGAGAGTGAGAGGGATAGCCTCGTAGTCTGGTCTGGTGGCATGGAATGTGTCTTCTCTTCCTTTTTGGCTGTTAAATAGTAGCCAGGATTGAGAACTGAAGAGGGTACTTTGAAGGAAGGCAGGGCTGGATATTAATTAGTTAGCAGAACTCATCGGTTACTAAGAAGAATATTGGTGATGAACCAAGGTCTATGCAAGAGAGAATCAAAGGGCACATATACGGTGTGTGTGTGTGTGTGCATCAGTGAATTTGGTAGTAAAGTTGGAACTGGGAGGAGCAGCAAAAATTGGTGCTGATGTCCAATGTGAATGTGTGTTGAGAGGAAATAATAGATGGAACATTGATATCAGCTAAATTATTTAGTGGCCAAGGACAGCAGGAACTGAGAATACAGATGTAGCTATAGCATTGAGAAGCTAAGAAGACCAAACAGCCAACTGTTTCTTTCACATTCGGGTAAGTAGCAAATGAAACAGGCAGTGATTTGTCGCTTTTCACTCTTAGAAGAGATATAAGGGGTAGTAAATGGCTAATTGTGAGGATACAAGAGAACATGAAAGGGGGTATTCCTGACAAACTGACGGACATGATCAAACTGGCACTTGCTATCAGACAGCCTTAGTTTTACAGGTGACGTGGCACAATGTGAGAGTAGAGAAATAACATTTATTGACTTTAGTTGGTTCCATCTTTATAAGATATATAGATAGATACATTGACTACCTCAACTGCCTCAAGCTTCTAATCTGTTCACATATATTTGTTCTGACTGCTCTATTACAAAATGTTAGTCTAGCAACTTGTGCAGTTGTCTGTTTAGGTTTGAGCAATAGTTTTAAGTGATAACACTGCAAAGTATTAGCTCCATTTAGTATGAAACCTTCCAGCTATAGAATTCCTTCTTGCCTCTTGCTTCTGAAGCAAGGGCATACCTTCCAGGCAAGGTAACAACCCTATTGGCTAACCTTATGATGGTTTGAAGATGTGCTTCTGTTGTTCTAATTTCTAACTGCCTGGCAATTATTTTTTGATGTATTAAGTTAAGATTCAAATTACTCATAGTAGTTACTAAGTACAAATCATGTTTCAGGTATATGATACTAGCAACATCGACAGTATCAACATTTGTGAAGTATGTATTCTATGTCAGTGACATGCTAATGGAAGGTCAATGGGAGAGGAAGGCAGTATATACATTTTACTTGGAGCTGATCAGTGACCTTGTGCACTTGTCACTATACATGCTCTTCTTCATAGCTATCTTCCTGTAAGTTCAATGGTACTATTCCTTTGAAACTATAGTGTAAACTATGGCTGATGATCCATTATACTGATATCAGGAATTATGGTGTCCCACTGCACTTGATTCGTGAGTTATATGAGACCTTCCGCAACTTCAGAATTCGCATTGCAGATTATGTACGCTACAGAAAGATCACTTCCAACATGAATGAACGCTTTCCAGATGCTACAGCAGAAGAGCTCAATGCGTGAGTTTTATATTGTTCCATTCACACTATCGTGTTGGCTCCACTGTAAAAATTCTTGTGATTTACATTTTATTGTTGTATTCAGGAGTGATGCTACATGTATTATTTGCCGTGAGGAGATGACTACAGCAAAGAAGCTGCTTTGTGGGCATCTGTTCCATGTGCATTGTTTAAGGTCATGGCTAGAGCGCCAACACACTTGCCCTACGTGCAGAGCTCCAATTATTCCCCCAGACAATGGACGTTCTACATCAGCACGACAATATGGAGGTCAACCTGGTGTTCAGCCTGGTGAGATTCATTTTATTGATTTGTTCTTTTTTCTTTGTCACATAATCTGATTTCAGTCCAACATATCAGCGAGTACTGTACTGTGTAGTAAGTTCTATTTGTGATTTGTGATTTAGTCTGAGAATGCAGCTGCAGGTACTGACACTCCAGCCTCAGAAGGGGCTCCAGGTGACAATATGAGCAGGCGCCAAGCAAAACTCGAAGCTGCTGTAGCAGCTGCTTCTTTATATGGAAGATCTTTTGTTTATCCTCCAGCAAACACCCTAAATAGGTAATGTTTCTGGAGCAGTCTATACATGGGTGGCTGACGACGCTTGTCTACTTTTATGTACTTTGTAATCACTGAATCTAATCTAATTGTTACTGTATTGAATTAATAGCATTGTAGGGGGTGCTTTGTTCTTTCATAAAGCATACTAATAAGTATGCCATATTCAATCATCAGGTCAGGTCCTCAGTCTACATCAAGTACACCACAATCTGAAGCAAGTAACCCCAATCAATCACAGAAAGACCAAGAACTCCAGATCCAAAACTCAAGTGATGGTTTAGCACCTTTGCCTTTTAGCGCACATGGTGCCACTGGTTCAGGACCAAGCACCAGCAATCTTGAAAATTCACTGCAGAAGGCACAGGAAAACTTTATAAAGAGCCAGATAGAGGTAAGAAAGAATCTTGATTCCGAAAGTACTCAGCTTACATCTTCTACATTACTTTGTGATGCGAGCAAGAAGCGCTGCGTATGAACTAGTGAGCTAGATTGGTGAACATTGACAGCTTGCATGTTGCAATATCGTAGATATTCTGTTGAAAGCTCATCTTTAGTTGCAATCACAAAAACCTGCATACTCTGCAATCTCCATGTCTAATGTGTTTATATGATAGTAGTTTGCATGATTGGCACAAAGATGAGTTGGTTCCAGGTATGTTTGTGTCATGTTTTTAGTACTTTCATCCTATGTTAACGTAAGCTACCGCTATTGTTATGTAACAGTCTGCTTGTCATGAAGTTATGGTGTCGGCTGTGTTATCAGGTCGCTAAGAGGGTTACACCCCAACGGGATTCTTTTGGGTTTCATCTCCATTAAAGTGGCTAAGTTTTTATATTGGCTCGCCGCGCCTAACACAACCCTCCTCCTTTACCAGGGCTTGGGACCTGCTATTCTGGGACACCGAAGGCGCCCCACCATAGGCGGAGTTTATCAGGTCATTCAATTAATTGGCCTGATTGGTCTCCTGCCTCCGATTAGGTCCACTGACCTGATTTGGTCGACTGGCTTTTGGGCTGGGCGCTGGGCGGCCCTATGCACATGGGCGCTGTTAGAGCTTTTGGGCTTCAAATTTCGCCCATTAGGGTCAGTACATGTGCCCATGGGAGATGCCAGATACATATGTCTCCTTGAGCCCTGGGCCGCCACTCTGCTGTCTGCTTTCCCTTCTGCTGCTGTCGCTGGATCCCTTCCTCAAACCGCTACCGGCACCCACCCCTACCTCTGGCAGGCACCAAGCACGAGGATTCTAGATTTTCGATCCTAGGGTTAAAAGGAAGGGGACAGATACCCAATATGATTCTTAGGAGGAACGTTTGGTAATGGTTCTCTATGCTCTTTTTTATGTGTTCTTAGTTCTATTCATCTTCTTTGATTCTTTTAAACAAGAATCTAATAAACTAGAATTGAACGGAAAAGAAGAGGAAATTAAGTAATGGAGGGGATCGACTAACCAGAGACGGGTACTCTCGTCCCTCAACCATCGTGGCAGCCAGGCACTGTCAGATTCTACCTGATAATGACCTGGTCCCTTCTTCCTTCCTGAAGATGATGAGCTCCTGTCCTCCAATCCTCCATCTTGCTGCGTCTGCTCTGTTTTGATTTGTGATCTGCGACCCTGTCTTGCTCTAGCTCTGCTGCTGCTCTTTTGCCTCTTGCTTTGTTGCTCCTGTAGCTCTACTGGCCATCAAATTTCACAAGAATCTGCTGCTCTAGTGTTTTTTTACTCTCTTGCTTTATACTATATACCATATAAGCATGTTGGTCCTGGTATATACAGGACAACTATAGACAGGTTGACAAGGGTCAACTAATATTCTAATCGTCTGATCGGTGCCTTCGTGACTAGGATCTATTAGGCGATTTGAATTAGATGTCGTATGCAAATATGCCATCTAGTTACCATTTGATTCCTACAAAACAGTATGTAGCATGCAAGTATCTTCTCTAGCGGTTTTAACAATCTTGGTTGGCATCTATGATCTGCATTTTACTCTAGACTGCAAGTTCATGAGCTTTGAACAGCTAGCTTTCAGCATTACTGCCAGATTACATAGTCAGCAGTTTTGCTCAAGTTGTCAATGCTTTCTCCTACAGCCGACTCAGTAACTAATCATACCAGCCTGTTGTTGAATTCATGCATGCATGGTAGTTATTACTTTCACTTTAGTATACAGTCGCGTGCTTACCATAATGTGTTGATATTATCAATCTATATCCGAAAGAACTCAAAAGCTATAGCTCTTCATCCCAGATGTTACAAATCCAACTTCAAATGATTCGGCACGGTGCTGCTGTGTCGGTGACTAACAATGAGAATGACGAGCACAAAAGGAATGACTGAAGCTGTAAATAGGCAGGTGGAGATGAGGACAGAATTAAACGACAAGATTTGGTAATACCTAGGGGCAACTGTTACATGATGCCTCGTTGCCCAGATTTTGTACTTTCATGTTCCTGCACTCTTACTGATAATGTTTCTTTTCTCTTTGTAACACCGCTGATAGATAGAGGCTGTCGTGTTGTAACAATGGTTAGTTTCACAGTAATTATGAGATTAAACAAAATCTATCTGCCGATAAAAAATAGAATGGAGCTTTTCGATCCGTGATATAAGATGTTTGTGTTGTTTTTATGCCACTAGAATGGAATACGATCGATGATTTACTGGGCGTATGGAGACTGAATATTTTGCTTCTACCTACAATTTGGTTGGTTCTTATCTGTTGATGGGGGACTTTCTGAAAAATAAAACACCAGATTTACAGGTTTATGTTATAATGCTTGTTGTCACGAACCTGGAGAGCTGAAGTGGAATTTTAGAGGGAGATTGGCAAGGATTTGGGTTACAAGGATTGGAGGGGAGGGACTAGGGCTGTTTTCTGATTTATTTAATTTTTTGACACAGGCTGTTTTCTGATTTGGGAAAGATAAATAAATAATGAAGCCTCAACGGCATCCTCAAACGGTACAAGATACTAGCTCTAAGGTAGCTTCTCTAATGATATTAACTTTTAGTGTATAGCTTATACAACAACAAAGCATTTAAGTCACAAATAAGTTGGGGTAGACTAGAGTTGAAACCCAGCAGAAGCAATCAAAGTTTAGGCATGTAAAAAGCTGTTTTTCAAGCACTCCTATCTAAGGCTAAGTCTTTGGGTATATTCTATCCTTTTAAGTCTCATTTTATTGCTTCTACCCAAGTCAACTTTGGTCTTTCTCTGCCTCTCTTCATGTTACTATTCTAGCTTAGGATTCCATTACGCATCGATGTCTCTGGAGGTCTTCGTCGTATATGTCCAAACCATCTCAACCGGTGTTGGACAAGCTTTCCTTCAATTGGTGCTACCCCTAATTTATCACGTATATAATCGTTCTGAACTCGATTCCTTCTTGTATGACCGTAAATCTAACGCAACATACGCATTTTCGCGACACTTATCTGTTGAACATGTCGTCTTTTCGTAGGCCAACATTCTGCACCATACAACATAGCAGGTCTAATCGCCGTCCTATAAAACTTATCTTTTAGCTTCTGTGGTACCTTTTTGTCATATAGGACACCAGATGCTTGGCGCCACTTCATCCACCCTGCTTTGATTCTATGGCTAACATCTTCATCAATATCCCTGTCTCTTTGTAGCATTGATCATAAATATCGAAAGGTATCCTTCCTAGGCACTACTTGACCTTCTAAACTAATATCTTCCTCCTCTCGAGTAGTAGTGCCGAAGTCACATCTCATATACTCAATTTTAGTTCTACTGAGTCTAAAACCTTTGAACTCCAAAGTCTCCCACCATAACTCCAGTTTCTTATTCACTCATGTCCGACTTTTATCAACTAGCATTACATCGTCTGCGAAAAGCATACACCAAGTGATGTCTCCTTGTATGTCCCTTGTGACCTCATCCATCACTAAGGCAAACAGATAAGGGCTCAAAGCTGACCCTTGATGTAGTCCTATCCTAATCGGGAAGTCATCCGTGTCTCCATCACTTGTTCGAACACTAGTCACAATATTGTTGTACATGTTCTTAATGAGCCCGACGTACTTCGTTGGGACTTTATGTTTGTCCAAAGCCCACCACATAACATTCATTGGTATTTTATCATAAGCCTTCTCCAAGTCAATAAAAACCATATGTAGGTCCTTCTTCTTTTCTCTATACTGCTCCATAACTTGTCTTATTAAAAAAATGACTTCTATGGTTGACCTTCCGGGCATGAAACCAAATTGGTTCATAGAGACCTAAGTTAGTGCTCTCAAGCGATGCTCGATAACTCTCTCTCCCATAGCTTCATAGTATGGCTCATCAACTTAATTCCCCGGTAATTAGTACAACTTTGAATATCTCCTTTATTCTTGTAGATCGGTACCAATATACTTCTCCTCCACTCGTCAGGCATCTTGTTCGATCGAAAAATACGGTTAAACAGCTTGGTTAGCTATACTATAGCTATGTCCCCAAGGCATCTCCACACCTCGATTGGGATACCATCCGGTCCCATCGCCTTACCTCCTTTCATCCTTTTTAATGCCTGACCTCAGATTCTTGGATTCTCCGCACAAAGCACCTATTGGTGTCATCAAAAGAGTCATCCAACTGGAAGGTTGTGTCCGTATTCTCATCATTGAACAATTTATCAAAATACTCTTGCCATCGATGTCGGATCTCATCCTCCTTCACCAAGAGATGCTCCATTTCATCCTTAATGCACTTAACTTGGTTGAAGTCCCTTGTCTTTCTCTTACGAACCCTAGCCATCCTATAAATATCCTTCTCTCCTTCCTTCGTACTCAAATGTTGGTAAAGATCCTCATACGTTTTACCCTTGCCACACTTACAGCTCGCTTTGCAGTCTTCTTTGTCACCTTGTACTTCTCTATGTTGTCCACACTCCTGTCATGGTACAAGCGTCTATAGCATTCTTTCTTCTCCTTAATATCCCTTTGGACTTCCTCGTTCCACCACCAAGTATCTTTAGCCTCGCCTCCACTTCCTTTGGTTACTCCACACACCTCTGAGGCCACCTTCCGAATGTTGGTTGTCATCTTCTCCCACATGTTGTTTATGTCCTCTTCTTCCTTCTAAGAGCCCTCTTTGATAACCCTTTTCCTAAATACCTCTGACGTCCCCCTTTTCAGTTTCCACCACTTTGTTCTTTCAATCTTAGTTTGTTTATCCCTACGGCCACGCACCTAAAAACAAAAGTCTGCCACCAAAAACTTATGTTGAGAAACAACACACTCTCCTGGTATCACCTTGCAACCCAAGCATGCTCGTTTGTCCTTTCTTCTTGCGAGAACAAAGTCAATCTAGCTAGAGTGTTGTCCGCTACTAAAGGTCACTAGATGAGAGTCTCTCTTTCTAAAGAAAGTGTTGGCTATCATTAGGTCAAAAGCTACCGCGAAGTCCAGAACTTCCTCCCCCTCCTGATTCCTACTACCATACATAAAACCTCCATGAACTGCCTCAAAACTTACGCTTGTAGTACCTACATGCCTATTAAGATCTCCTATAAAAAGCTTCTCACTACTAGGTACAGCTCTAATCAGGCCATCTAAGTCTTCCTAGAACTGTCTCTTAGCACTCTCGTCGAGGCCTACTTGGGGGGCATATGCACTAATTACGTTCAAGACCATATCACCAATGACAAGCTTGACTAAGATAATCCTATCTTCTTGCCTTCTCACTCCCACTACACTATTCTTGAGGCTCTTATCAATCAAAACTCCTACTTCATTTCTATTTGTGACTGTCCTTGTGTACCAAAGCTTGAAACCTGTATTGTCCACCTCTTTCGTCTTCTGGCCCTTTTATTTAGTCTCTTGAACGCATAATATATTTACACGCCTCCTAGTCGCAGTATCAACTAATTATCTTGACTTATCTGTAAGCGACCCTATATTCCAACTACCTAAACGGATCCTAGTTGGTTCGACTAGCTTCCTTACCCTTCGCACCCGTCGACTCAGATGCGAAGACCCTTGCCCATTTTTCACTACACCCGGGCGCCGATGTAGCACGCCACTAAGGATGCGACGACTCGATCCTTGCTCACTTGACACTGTGTCCAGATCGTGACACGGCGCGTCACGGAGGTGACGACCCGGCCCTTGCTCATTTAACACCATACCCGGGTTCCGATATGGTGCATCGCTAAGAGGGTTACGCCCCAACGGTTTTTTTTCGGGTTTTATCTCCATTAGAATGGCTAGATTTAACGTTGGCTCGTCACGCCTAAGTGTATAGCTTATAATATAAATAATTTTATATGATCTTAAGTGTGGATGAGACGTTCTTGATTAGAAGATATCTTTTCTCTGCTTTCTATTAAAATATAAAATAATATGTTTAGAGCTTTTGTCAGCTTGAAGAAGCTACCATGTTTGAAGAAGCTTTTAGCTTTTTATTTATCTTTCTGGAGAAGTAAAAGCTACCGGAAAATTCCAAACAGAGCCTATAAATCACTGTTGAATGGCTCCGAGAGTAGATAATAATAATAATAATAATCAGGTCACCAGATGGGCATCGTCACTTTCTTGAAGTCCTGGCGTGGAGCCCAAGGTGAACTGAACCCGTCCATGCTGGCTCGCCCGAAGGTGTGCCTCCGATATTGCCGACACAGGCAATGACCAAGCTAACTAATTCTTCTAGAAGAAAGCATCCTCTAGAAGAAAGCAACGCCCCATCCTCAACTAATTCTTCTTACTCTCAAAGAAAACTAATTCTTGTAGAAGAAAGCAACGCCGCGTCCCGCGACGGCACCTTTGATGGCTAGCGCGCCTAGTACCGCGCGCACTCATCTTCTGCAGGTGGGCTCGGGCCTCCCACTTATAAACCCAATCCACCTCGTCCAAACCGTCACTGAGTCTCGCACTCGCCAACCAAGTCGTCATTCCACAGCTCAGGCAGAGCTCACATCATCTTCCTTGTTCCCTAGAGACACCAGCAATAAGCGGCGGAGGCAAAAGGAGCGGCAGGCGGCCGGCGGTCTCATGGCGGGAGCGGTGCCCCTGGCCACGGCGCTGGCACTCGCAGCTGCAGGTAGGGCGCGCCGCGACGCAGGTGGAGATCAAGGCCGCGTACCGCGCCATGGCCAAGCACCTTCACCCCGACACCTCCCGCTCGTCCTCGTCCCGGACTGCGGCGGCGTTCCTGGAGATCCAGCGCGCCTACGAGACGCTGTCGGACCCGGACGCCCGAGCGCAGTATGACCGCTCGCTCGGGCCGCCCCACCGGCCGCGACCGGGCGCCGGCGTCATGCAGGTGCGTCGGTGGGAAACGGACCAGTGCTGGTAGTAGCCATCAATAGTCTGCTCCGGTAGTCGCGTCGCGTTGCCAGGGGCTCAGCAGTAGGGCCCACATATTGGCGCCATAACTTTTGAGTAAATAACTGTAAGCTAATAGTCTTTTTTTTTCCCAATATGCATACACTTATACATACCTACACTCATCTTTACGAATACACACAAACAGTAACAGCTTATGAGCATCTCTAGAAAACTGTGGTAGATGTACCACGGAAAGGATATCGTTAAATCCTAAAATAAATTAAGAAAAATACAGACACCTCCGTCGAATCATAGAATAAATTCAGGAAAGTACGAACACTCATGTCAACTCAATTACTTCAAAACCAGGTGGACAGGCTTCACCTAAGGAACCCAACAAGGTGAGTTACTGTCAGTTTAAAACGAATATAATCTTATTTACAATATCAGGCTTAATACATTGCAAACACACGGAAACCGCAAGTGTAGAATTTTTTGGCACGACAGACTCAAGTGCACACCTTAAAAAAGTCCATCTAACCTCCCTCAAAATTATTGACTAGTATGCATGATTTGTCTCCTTTGATCGGAAAACTAGATTTTTGAACTTCTTTAACTTTTGAAACCTCATGTTAGTCACCCTATGTAGTGCCATATTATCCGTCCTACGTGGCACCATATCAGCAACTAGGGAAGTAAATCATACTTTCGCGTCAGTCTCCTTCACTTTCGTGGAAATCCACATCATGATTCTTCAATCCTTCCATTAGGCCTACGTAGGGTAGTGGAGTGTCATGCTACTTTCAATATGAACAGGAAGATGAGATGGGATTAAAATAAACTTTGATCTTTGCTTATTGATCTTGCTGGCATTTCAGCTCCTCTTCTCCTTTCAGGATCTATCCGCAAGAGAATATCTAAATATCTCTTCGACCTGAATATGTAGGACATGTTTGATTGTAAGTCACAACACGCCACGCCACAACTGATGGTAGCCACGGAAACCAAAGGTGTTGTTTGCTTTGTTACAAACTTGCAGCAGCCACAGCGTGTGCAGTTCATTTTCTTGCCGAACCTTAGGCGCATGATTGCTCCGACTCAAAGTGGGGCGGCGCCACAGCATGGCATGGCTACCAACGGCCAGGAACCAAACAAGCTCATAACAGGATGAACAAACGCCCTCCAAGGATATCTTTGCTTCGGAATAAAACAATTAACACCGGTTAATTAAGAATGAGCGCCACTATCCTAGCCTGGATCCAGCCAGGCTATATCGATCATGTTCCCTTTCCAATAGTTGTACCTTGTCATGGGGCGTCATTTGGGAAGGTCAATTAGACTTTCTAAACAAAGTATAAAAATATTTTTTCAAAAAATACTCAAAAAATACAGTGTGACCGGACGATGCGCCAGCGTCCGGTCAGTTCATTTGATCAAGGTGAAGTCATTTGGAATTGACCGGACGTTGAGAGGTAAAGTGACCGGACGCTGAGGGCCAGCGTCCGGTCGACTCTAGTAAGGTTCTAGAGAAGGAAAATCACGACCGGACGCGTCGGACGCTGGCCAGCGTCCAATCACAGTGTAAACACTGGAGTTCGGGGTGAACTGACCGGCACGTCCGGTCAAAATGACCGGAGCGTCCGGTCACCCCGCAGAGGCACATAACGGTTCGTTTCTCAGCCCATATTATAAATACTTCCTCCATTCGTATGTGGGGGTACTTTTGCTCATTTCAACAGCTGAGAAACACCTTTGAGAGTGCCAAAAAGAGCAAGGTCCTAGTGAGGTGATTGTTATTTGAGAATCCCAAAAAGAGCCCTCATTAGTGAGATCAAGAGTAGCAAAGTGTGCATCCACCCTTCTCATTAGACTTGTCGTGGTCAAGTGAGAGTTCGTGCTTATTACTCTTGGTGATCGCCATCACCTAGATGGCTTGGTGGTGATTGAGAGCTTGGTGATCATCCGGCGGTGCTTGTGGATGACCCAACTCAAGTTGTGAGCGGTTGTGGGTGATTCACCATGACGGAGTGTCGAAGAATCAACCCGTAGAGAGCACTTGATCCTTGCGCGGATCAAGGGGGAGCTACACCCTTGCGCGGGTGCTCAAACAAGGACTAGTGGGGAGTGACGCCTCTTCGATACCTCGGCAAAACATCGCCGCGTTCCTTCTTCTCTCTTTACTTTGAGCATTTACTTTGAGCAATTCAATTCTTGTCATTTACATTCCTAGAATTGCCATGCTCGAGTAGGATTAGAACTTAGGGTGCTAAACTTTTATGCGTTAGATCAATAGAAACACTTTCTATGCACAAGGGGTTAATTGGGCTAACCGTAGAGTTTAATTATTGCAAAGAAATTTAGAATTAGCCCAATTCACACCCCTCTTGGGCATTTTGATTCTTTTAATTGGTATCGGAACCTCGTGCTCACGTATTTAGGCTTAACCGCCTAGAGAAAGATGTCTCATGGGGATGGACCTCCTCCTATCTTTGAGGGGGATAATTTTCCATATTGGAAAATTCGCATGAAGGCGTACTTAGAAGCCCTAGATGTTGGAATACTTAGAGCCGCCTCACAAGGCTTCCTAAAACCTCGAGATGCTACTAACCTACAAGGCGATGAGGTGAATTACGAGAAATGGAATGCAAAGGTTCGAAACACCATATTAGAGGCCTTTGTAAAGATGTGTTCAATTGGGTGAGGAACCACAAAGACGCCCATGCACTATGGTCGGACGTTTGTGCGCTCCATGAGGGAACAAAGAGTGAGCGTGAGAAACGCTATCATCTTGTCATGAAAAAGCTTAACTCTTTTGAAATGCTTCCTAAACAATGTGCTAATGAAATGTATTCACGTTTGAATGTTCTTGTAGAGGAAGTCAATGGGATTAGACTAACTCAAATGCAACCATCCGATGTTGTAAGAAAGATCTTGAGTGTCCTCCTCATTGACAAATATGGGCACATTGTGACCATGCTTCATCAAGGTGATCTTTCCACCGCTATACCGACATAAATCTTGGGAAAGATCAATGCTCATGAGATGTACATGCACATCACACCTCAAGATGGCTCATCCTCTAACAAAAAGAAAGAAAATGACTTAGCATTCAAAGCTAGTCAAGAGAAGGGCAAAGCAAGGCTTGAGTATGAGAGCTCAAGTGATGATGAAGTTGATGATGCAAGCCTTGCTCTCATGGTGAGAAAAACCGCCAAGATGCTAAAGAAGCTCAACAAGAGTGGCATCAAGTTTGATGGCGAGAAGTTCTTCACTAGCTCTAGAAGGAAGCCAATCTCTGAGATGGATTGCTACAATTATGGAGAACTTAGTCATCTAGCTCACCAATGCACAAAACCCAAGAAAGACAAGTTCAAGAACAAGAACAATGACAAGAAAGATGACTCAAGTGATGAAGATGAGAAGAAGAAAGACAAGACATACAAGAAGAGAGATAGCAAGAAGAAGGACTTCCACAAGAAGAAGAAGAGTGAAAAGGCATACATCGTCGATGATTGACTCACAGACATTGATTCATCTAGTGGCTCATCCGATGATGATAGTGACAACGAGAAGGTGGCTGCCATTGTTATTGACTCTTCATCATCTTCACCGCCACCATCGCCATCATCCTCTACACACATATGCCTTATGACCAAGGGTGAACGCAAGGTATCAAATGATGATGAGAGTAGTGGTGATGAACATGCTAGTAATGATGATAGCGATAGTGATGATGATGAATATGAATCACCTTCTTATGATGATCTTGTTAAATTGCTAAATAAATACTCCAAAATCATTATAAAGACTAGAGCTAAGAATAACAAGCTAGAAGCTAAAAATGATTCTCTTTTAGCTAAATGTGATATAGCCGAAAAGACTGGTGTTGAGCTTAGAGAAGCAAATAAAGCTATATCATTCAAACTCAAGGAGCTCAAATCTTCTAAGAAAGAGCTTAAAGATAAACATGATAAACTTGAGAGGATGTATAAAGAGCTCATCACTAGCATAATATGCTAAAAGATGAATATACTACTCTTAATATTAATCATGATAATCTTGTTATTGCTCAAGAATATTTATTCAATGAGCCACATGATGCTACTAACAATGTTGTTAAGTGTGGACAAGAATGCCACTTTGCTCATGAGTGCCAAACTCCACCACCACAACCCTTGCCCAAGCATGCTAGACCTTTTGCCTTCAATGCTCACTACATGCTTAGAAATGATTCTAGTGGAAAGATGAAAGTCATATTCTTAGGACCTCCCAACAAGAATATGCCTAAGAAAATTTGGGTTGCTAAGTCACTTGTTGAGAAGGTGAAGGGCCCTCAACAAGTTTGGGTTCCTAAAGCTTGATCTCTTGTGTGTAGGTGAACTACAAGACCGGTGGAAGTCATTGGGTTATTGATAGTGGTTGCACACAACATATGACCGATGATCCTCGTATGTTCACCTCACTAGATGAAGAAGTAGATGGACAAGAAAGAATCATATTTGGAGATAACTCAAAGAGCAAGGTTAAAGGATTGGGTAAAGTGGCAATATCAAATGATCATTCTATCTTAAATGTGTTATCTGTTGCTTCATTGAGCTTCAACTTGCTATCTGTTGGACAATTGTGTAATCTTGGCTTCCAATGCTTGTTCACTGAGAAGAAAGTTGTTGTATCTAAGAAGGATGATGATCAAGTGATATTCAAAGGATTTAGATACAACAACCTATATCTAGTGGATTTCACCTCCGAAGATGCAAATTTAAAGACTTGCCTATTCACCAAAATAACACTTTGGTGGCTATGGCATAGAAGACTTGCTCATGTTGGGATGAGCTCACTCAAAAAGCTAATGAAGAATGATTTGGTGAGAGGGTTGAAGGACATGAAGTTTGAGAAGGACAAGCTTTGTAATGCATGTCAAGCCGGCAAGCAAGTTGCAAATACTCATCCAACCAAAGCTTTCATATCAACCACAAGAGTGCTAGAACTCCTTCATATGGATTTATTTGGACCAACAACATACAAGAGTTTGGGAAGAAATCTTTATTGTCTTGTGATTGTTGATGACTATTCAAGATACACATAGGTATTATTCCTTCATGATAAATCCGAAGTTACATCTTGCTTCAAGAAGTTTGCCAAGAGAGCATAAAATGAGTTTGAAGAGCTCAAGAAGATTAGAAGTGATAATCGGAAGAAATTTGACAACACAAACATAGAAGCCTATTGTGATGAAGTTGGGATCAAGCATGAGGTCTCCGCAACATATACTCCTCAATAAAATGGTGTAGTTGAGAGAAAGAACCGGACATTGATCACTCTTGCAAGAACAATGCTAGATGAGTACAACACCCCCGAAGCTCTATGGGCGGAAGCTATCAACATCGCATGCTAGGCATTTAACCACCTATTTCTTCAAAAGTTCCTTGGCAAGACACCTTATGAGTTACTCAATGGAAAGAAGTTGGGCATCTCTTTCTTTAGGGTGTTTGGTTGCAAATGCTATATCTACAAGAAGCGGCAACACCTAGGGAAATTTCAAAGACGTTGTGATATTAGTTTTCTTGTTAGTTACTCATCAAAGTCCAAAGCATATAGAGTATTTAATCATGCCACCAGCTTGGTTGAAGAAACATATGATGTGGAATTTGATGAATCTAACGGCTCCCAAGGAACACATGAGAATCTTGATGATGTAGGTGGTGAACCATTGAGGGAGGCTACGAAGAACATTTCAGTTGGAGACATCAAGCCTAAAGATGATGTACAAGTGATTGATCCACCTTCTTCATCAAGTATGCCACAAGATGATGATAAAGATGGGAGAGTAGAAAAAGAAGACACCCATGTCTCCCATGATCAAATGGTGATACAAGCACAAGATGTTGATGCTCCACAACCTCCTCCTCAAGTGGTCAATAGAAGAAATACACCTCTACTACAAGATCATCCACAAGATCTCATCATAGGGAGTTCATCAAAGGGTGTAATGACTCGCTCACAAAAACTTGCTTCATTTATTGCTCATCACTCTTTTGTCTCTTGATATGAGCCTACCAAGGTAGAAGAAGCTCTTCAAGATCTAGATTGGATAAATGACATGCATGAAGAGTTGAACAACTTCACCTGCAATGAAGTTTGGACTCTTGAAGAGCGGCCAAAAAGAGTAAGAGTCATTGCAACAAAGTGGGTGTTCCGCAACAAGCAAGATGATCAAGGCGTAGTTGTGAGAAACAAGGCAAGACTAGTTACAAAGGGGTTCTCTCAAGTTGAAGAATTGGATTTTGGAGAGACCTTTGCACTGGTTGCAAGACTAGAAGCCATTCGTATCCTCCTTGCATATGCATCACATCATGAAATGAAACTATATCAAATGGATGTGAAAAGTGCACTTTTAAATGGCTTTATTAATGAACTAGTCTATGTTGATCAACCATCCGGGTTTGAAGACCCTAGATATCCTAATCATGTTTATAGGTTGTCCAAAGCATTATATGGGATTAAGCAAGCCCCAAGAGCTTGGTATGAGCGCCTTTGGGACTTCCTCATTAAGAAGGGCTTCACCATTGGGAAGGTCGACACCATACTATTCACCAAGAAGCTTGATGGGCATATCTTCATTTGTCAAGTGTATGTTGACGATATCATCTTTGGATCATCAAATGAAGATTCTTGCAAAGAGTTTGGTGAATTGATGTCAAAGGAGTTCGAGATGTCAATGATTGGAGAACTTATATTCTTTCTTGGTTTTCAAGTCAAACAAATGAGAGAAGGGATTTTCATCTCTCAAGAGAAATATACAAATGATCTTCTCAAAAGATTCAAGATGGATTAATGTAAGCCGATCAAGACAACAATGCCAACTAATGGACATCTCAACCTAGATGAGGAAGGTAACACGGTTGATCAAACTATATACCGCTCTATGATTGGTAGCTTGTTATATTTAACCGCATCTAGGTCTAACATCATGTTTAGTGTGTGTATGTGTGCAAGATTTCAAGCTAATCCTAAGGAAACTCATTTAATTGTCGTAAAAAGAATCCTTAGGTATCTTAAACACACACCAAGCATTGACCTTTGGTATCCCAAAGGAGCTATATTTGAGTTAGTTGGCTATTTCAATTCGGATTATGCTGGTTACAAAGTTGATAGAAAAAACACATCCGGAGGGTGCCATTTGCTTGGTAGATCACTTGTGTCTTGGTCCTCCAAGAAGCAAAATAGTGTGGCTTTGTCCACCGCCGAAGCGGAATACATTGCTGTGGGTACTTGTTGTGCACAAATACTTTACATGAAATAAACTGTGCTAGACTATGGTGTAGTTCTAGATAAAGTACCTCTTTTGTGCGACAATGAAAGTGCGGTAAAACTTGCAAATAATCCGGTTCAACACTCTCGCACCAAGCACATAGATATCCGTCATCACTTTCTTAGAGATCATGTTGCTAAAAATGATATATCATTAGAAGGTATAAGGACCGAGGATCAATTGGTGGATATCTTCACTAAACCGCTAGATGAGGCGACTTTTTGTCGATTGCGGAATAAGCTCAATGTTCTTGATTTTAGTAACTTCACTAAAAAATGAGATTGTGTTGTCCCTTGCATTGCATTGTAATATACAACATGTTTAATTTTTGGTAATGCATATAGGGCTTGTCTAAATGGTTAAGATAACCATCGTAAAGCGTGTGAAGAAGCTTAACCTTGGATCAAACTTGACAAGCAACTAGATTTATCTTCAAGTATTGCATTGCATATGCATGAATGTTGTTTTATCGTTTATCTTCAATTGCCCTCTTATTGCCTATTTTCTTAAAAAGAATTATAGCCTAAGGCAAAATATCTTGAAAAATTTTGAGGATTTGAGAGAGGTCACTCACATCAATCCCAATTGGTATTTATTTGGATCTTATTGAAGCTAGGACTTGATTGGGAACAGGCAGCAAAAAGGACTTTGAAGATTCGCTGGAAAAAGAGTGACCGGACGCTGCACCGGACTCTGATGTCCAGCGTCCAGTCAGTTCACAAGAGGTGAACTGTTGCTGAGGAGTGACTGGACGCTAAAACAGTGTTTTCCCAGCGTCTAGTCAGATGGTGATCCAGCGTCTGGTCGATTGAAGACGAAGGAGACTGCTTGGACCGGACTCTGGCTGCGTCCGGTCAGGTTCACCGAACGCGTCCAGTCGTGATTCCAGGGATTTTGGACCTCTCTGGAATCGACCGGATGCTGGGTGGCAGCGTCCGGTCGCTGCCACCGGAGCGTCCGGTTAGTAGAAAACGTGCGGGAATCTAACTCTTTTCTCCATTTCCTTTTCTAATCCGCTGGGGGCCACCATAAATCACCGCGCGTGTTTGACCTAATCCTATTCCGCATACTCACCACGCCGACATCGCCCGAGCCGCCGTCTCCAACGCCGCCCTGCTCGTGCCACCACGCCCATTGCCCTGCTCACGCCGCCGCGCCTCTGCTCCGCGGTGCCTGCCCGCAACTGCGCCGCCTTCCACGCCCGTGCCGCGCCCTGCCAGCGCCACCACCTGCGTAGCTCCCGCGCCGCCGCCGCCCGTGCCCTAGCACCGCCTCCGCGCTCGCACGCGCCACTGCTCCTAGCGCCGCCTCCAGTCCACGCCACCGTGCCCTAGGTCACCAAGACCGTGCCTCTGCTCTCCGCACTTGAGCCGTATTGCTCACTGTCAGCGCTGCCAGCTTCATCCAGTGTTGAGTTGCGACGTAGGAACCCTAATTACCGTCACGGTGGTTCCCCGACCCGTTTCTATTCTCGTCATTTCGCCGGTTCGTTAGGTAGCAAGCCCTCGTTTTTAATTTCGTTCCTAATTGCTTGCTTTCTAGGATTTTGTATCTTTAGATATATTGTATTTATTTGTATATCCTATCTATCCTATCGTGCGGCGAGTCGGTGCCGTTGTGGTCCTATTTGCAGTTATCAGTCAACTCGGGGCCAAACTCGCGAGTACGGATCGAGGCCAAGCCTCGGATGTGATAGTTGGCAGTTGATTCTTGTCAGGGCAGTTGTTCCTTTCAGCTTCATCAGATGGCTCATGTCAAGAATATCGGAGGATGTCCTGGTGATGAGGATCCGAGGCCCCTGCCTCGCCAGCCTACAGATGCAAAAGGCAAGATGATAAAGAAGCTAGCGACGAGGAAGCACAAGTACCCTGATGCAAATACAACGAGAGCAGCCACAGTTGCAAAGGCCACAGAGCGTAGAGAGAGGAGGAGCTCGAAGTGGTGTTGTTATTGCAGATCAACTTTCTCCATCTACGAGGGCTGCACTTGAGCAGGTTGAGCGCCGTCATGGTGGTCCAGCTGGGACCCCCATGGTTGGAGGACAGCGTGTGGCTATTGATGAAAGTCAGCCTCAGGGGGAGTCACAGCAGTAGCCACAGCCAACAGAGCAGACTCAGGAGGAAGAATAGGCCGATGAGATAGAGCAGGCACCTCAGCCATAGCTACGCCGCTCCGGTCGTACCCGTGCTCCAGTCACACCGAGGTCAGAGACACAGCGGAGGGGTTCACGTCCACCGCCTAGACCATAGGGTCCGCCTCCAGTGACTCACTTGGATTTAAGGGCTGCCACGGCCAAGCAGGTTCAGCAACTCAGATTTGTGAACTTTGAGCAGTGATTTCCACCGAGGCGAGATGAGCGTGCTTCAGAGGGTTTCTACACACCTCTGCAGGAAGATTTTTATAATGCATATCTTAACAGTGGGGCAGTATTCAAATCTCAGAGGATGTGCAACATTGAGATCATTGTAGCAGCAGCTGGAGAGCATATTCGCCCCTACCTATCTTACCTGCCAGGGCTGACAGATTTACTTGGATGGACAGACCTATATATTCCATCTTGGGTCCGTCAGTTCTGTGCTACACTCTAGATTGACCCACATCACAGATTTATACACTTTGCATTCAGATGCAGAGATTACAGGCTGACGAGCACTAGGGTCAAAGAGATACTTAGGCTTCAGGAGCAGCCCGTTCGGCTACATGATGTTTGCTATGGACAGACAGCGCCCCCCAGACACCCTCATGGCGGTATGGTGCCCCCTACAGATCTAGTCCGCCATTGCTTCACAGAGCCATTCGGCGAGGGGTCTAGCAGGACACCCAGTGATCTCACTCCCACTGCTAGAGTACTTGATGCCATTATGAGAAGGACACTGCTTCCGAGGATGGGGTATCGTGAGGGCTTGACTCGCATACAGTTATGGTTACTGAATACTCTGATGCAGCAGATAGTGTTTGACATTTGAAATCTCCTTCTATCAGAGATGGAGGATACTATTGCAGAGGGGTTCAGGGATCACAGGCAGCTGCCATACGCTCACTGGATTACATTCCTGATCCACAGGACAGTTACTGTGAGGCCATCAGAAATGTTGGCAAAGTATAGTGGTGCTACTATAGAGTTCCCTGTATACAACATGACTCAGATGATCTGACATAGTGCAGTGAGGGCACTCAGCTAGCCGAGCCGACATCCAGAGGTGCTAGAGACTACAACTCAGCTGAATGAGACCATCAGGAGCATAGCAGCTATAGAGAAGGAGGAGCTTGATGCTCAGCAGGAGGGGATTATTGCGAGCGACCCCAGTGACAGCTTAGATGATGACTACCAGCCTATTCCTCAGATGCCTCCACGACGACATGACCATGAGGACGGTAGTTCTAGTTCAGCTCCACCTGCGCCGCAGATAGACCCCGCTCTACTTGTCATACTTGAGCGGATGAGACAGGATCAGGCTCGCTAGGCTCAGGAGACAGCTGCCACTTTCGCATAGTTCCAGACAAGGTAGGATGAGTTCCAGCGACAGCAGCAGGCGATCCAGCAGCAGTAGCAGGCTATACAGCAGCAGCAGGCCATGCATCAGCAGCAGCTCCTCATGCAGCAGCAGCTCCTTGGATTTATGCAGCATGTGACAGCTATTGGGGCTCCACCGCCACAGTCTTCGCCCTAGCTAGGTCAATCTGCCACCACTTCTATGACTCCAGCTTTACAGCCTAGTGGGCTTTAGAGTCAGGGACAGCCACCAGCACAATTTGCTTCACCTACAGAGCAGGTGTCCCAGTGGTTTGCCTCGCCAGTGTTAGCCCCGCAGTTCACACCTCTTCAGACAGGCTTCACACCGGCTCAGACTTCTTCGCTGCTAGTGCCAGATACCTCAGTCTCCAGGATCCTTGGAGCGACTTTCACTGAGTTGACAGGGCAGCCTACTCCGCCATATTTACATGTCCCAGGTCCTTCTACAGATGTACCTATTACCGGGACTACAGAGACGCTCCCTTCTTTTGTTGCATCATCAGAGCCGCCTGCTTCAGTGATAGAAAATCACGACCGGACGCTGCCCAGCGTCCGGTCATCACTTAAACACTGGAGTTCGGGGAGAACTGACCAGAGCGTCCGGTCAACATGACCAGAGCGTCCGGTTACCCCGCAGAGGTACATAACGGTTTGTTTTTCAACCAGGCTTATAAATACTTCCTCCATTCGTGTGTGGAGGTACTTTTGCTCATTCCAACAGCTGAGAAACACCTTTGAGAGTGCCTAGAAGAGCAAGGTCCTAGTGAGGTGATTGAGATTTGAGAATCCCAAAGAGAGCCCTCATTAGTGAGATTAAGAGTAGCAAAGTGTGCATTCACCCTTCTCATTAGGCTTGTCGTGGTCAAGTGAGAGTTTGTGCTTATTACTCTTGGTGATCGCCATCACCTAGACGGCTTGGTGGTGATTGGAAGTTTAGTGATCATCCGACGGAGCTTGTGAATGACCCAACTCAAGTTGTGAGCGGTTGTGGATGATTCACCACGACGGAGTGTCGAAGAATCAACCCTTAGAGAACACTTGATCCTTGCGCGGATCAAGGGGGAGCTAAACCCTTGCGCGGGTGCTCTAACGAGGACTAGTGGGGAGTGACGACTCTCCGATACCTCGACAAAACATTGCCGCGTTCCTCCTTCTCTATTTACTTTGAGCATTTACTTTGAGTAATTCAATTCTTGTCATTTACATTCGTAGAATTACCATGCTAGAGTAAGATTGGAACATTGGTTGCTAAACTTTTGTGCGGTAGATCAATAGATACACTTTTTAGGCACAAAGGGTTAATTGAGCTAACCATAGCACTTAATTATTGCAAAGAAATTTAGAATTAGCTCAATTCACCCCCTCTTGGATATCTTGATCCTTTCAGGAGCTATGCTAAAAAAAATTTACTGTCGCCCCATTCGTCCTGATGGTTTCTTGGCTAATGTGATTGAAGGCATGTTTGCAAAATAGTTACAAGTTAGATGAAAAATAGATTTCTGTTTTGATTTCCTATACACTTTCTTTTATTAAATTGTGCAAACTAGAACAGAAACTACTAAAAGTAACTGCATTTTTTTTTGAAAGAAGCTTGTCACCAACTACAGATTGCACCAAAGCTAGGTGGCTTTTATAAAATTCTTGCAGTATGCTTCAATGATCCTCATCTTTAACAAAAAAAAAAGGGTGCTTTTGCATGGCTACTGGATTTTCTTTTGATTTATCCACGATGAATATGGAATAATATATTTTCATGGAGATAAGCCAAAAAAAATCTACTCTAAATTATCAGAATATTTTTACATTCCATCTTATTGCATATGCATCTAATGATTTATTTTTGCAGCTTAATGTGTCGTAATCCATGTAAAGCTACA
This sequence comes from Miscanthus floridulus, assembly GCF_019320115.1. Taxonomy (NCBI): domain Eukaryota; kingdom Viridiplantae; phylum Streptophyta; class Magnoliopsida; order Poales; family Poaceae; genus Miscanthus; species Miscanthus floridulus. The sequence continues at coordinate 47,574,043 of NC_089598.1, read as the reverse complement.
AAGCATGGGGATTTCAAACAATGAAATGAAATGGGAGCAATGGACTTTTCCATTTTTCTGGTTTGTTTAACCTCCTGCACAAATACTAGCCCTGCCCTTTTTCCTCTTTTCCATTTTTTAATCCCTACTGTTTAAGCAGTTTAATTAGTTAGGGATATTGGCTCATTCATTTACATTTTTGCCATTTTTAGAAGAAAAATTACATTGTCTGGTACACTTTTCCTAGAATTTACATGACCCTCATAGATGTTAGCCATTAATAATCTCCATGAATTATTCTCAGATTACTTAAACTCATGTTACACGTACTATGTGTTCTCACAAAACACTACATTTCAGGATCTTGCAGCCCACATTGCAATATTGATTGGCAGACCAACTGAGTTATCTTTATCAGGAAAGCAGAGTTGGCCAGCACACTCATCGGTGAATTTGTATGTCACTGGGTAAGACTTCTTGGTTCCAAATATCAAGTAATAGTTGAAAACTAATTTTGCATATCCATTAACATGAAAAACACCTTAAGTATCGATTGTGTTAGTTATTATTATATAGAATATTTTCTTGCCCATCTATCAAAATATATGATGAACTATGCAATTATTGTCATTAATCGTATGTTGCTCCTACTACCAAGTGATGAAGACGTGCCCGCATTTTATTCCTTAGGTATATCACTCCTACATTTTTCCAAACAATCCATTTCAGAACAATGTCAATATTTTAACCATAAAGTACTCCACTATCACATCATTTCACCAAACAGTTCCTACTTCACAGATTACTTTTCATGTTGCAGCCACCACACAGAATGCATGTGCTAGACAGATCTTCGGTAAACCCTTCTTATCCATGCAAAGCACCCATATTCTTTTCACAAATTCAGAAAAAGGCCATAATATAACACCATCTATAAACAGAAGACTCCACCAGGCGGAGCTCCGTGTCCTTCGACGGCGGCCTTTCGGACCATTAACGAAAATACCAAACAGCTGATACGCACTTCGTCACCATCACCAGAAGAAGCATCCAAATGGCCAGTTAGTCCAAAAGAAACTGCTTGTACACAATATGTATAGTTATGTTCTAGACAGCGCCACTGCTAATCATGAAACCCATTGTACAAAATCAGTGTGCCTATTTAGTGTTATGCTATGTCCAGACTGCCACCCTGATCTATGTAGACAATTTACAAAAGGAAAAAGTTTACTTAACCCCCACCTATCAACCATGGTCTACTTCACCCCCAAACTATAAAACCGTCTATTTTACCCCCTGAACTTTTCAAAACCGTCTATTTTACCCCCCGGGCGGTTTTCGACAGTGGTTTGCTACAGCAACGGTGGTTTGCTACAGTAACCTGTGGTTTCACCTTTTCTTTTTTTATTTATTTTCGCTGAATCTTTAAAAAATCATAGAAAAATCATAAAATGAAAAATCCAATTTTGTTGGACTCCACATGAGTACATCTACATAGTTAACATATAATGTGGTATGCTTTACTACAAATGTTTTGCTGTACCTTTAGATTAATTGGAAAATCTAATTTTGTCTGTAATTAATTAAAATTTATCTATAACTAAGTTATACATGGTACAATGAGTACGAAATTTTACTATAGTTCAAGCATACAATAATTAGCCTACCATAAAAATTTCACCATAATTGAACCACAGAAGCTGCAGCTATGAATTGTTCCAATTAATTACAGACAAAATTGGATTTTCCAATTAATCTAAAACTACAGCAAAAAATTTGTACTAAAGCATATCATATTATATGTTCATTGTGTAGATCTACTCATGTGGAGTCCAACAAAATTAGATTTTCCATTTTATAATTTTCATGTCATTTACTATGATTTTTTAAAGATTTACCAGAAATAAATAAAAAAAGAAAAGACAAAACCTGTAACACCCGGTTTCAAGGACAAAGCCGAATGCACACCATATGTGAGTCCTGGTAATCAAACCTCACATATAGCTACAAATGAAGGGGCAGTATCAATTCACAATGCTTAATATATAGCGAACTTCGCAAAAGAGATAACCTTAGAAAGCAATCAGCGGACAGACAACTCTGATCTCTGGGTGCAGACTTCACTCCACTGGATCCAAACTGACTGGTTGATCACAAGCCTAAACCTTCTCCTGAGGTGTAGGGGGAATAGCAAGAGTGAGTCCATGTCGAACTCCGTAAATATAGCAACAAGGTAGTGTAATCCATAACCACATGATCAAATGTAATTGAATAATAAATACCTCAAAACAACTCAGTTAAGCATAATTAAACAAGTGCTCATCTTTGGCGTAAGAATCCCTTGGCCGCTCGTGACCGTGAGCACGGCTGATATATCAGTTTATTAAACTCTGCGCAGAGGTGTACACTTTCACTGTGAGTCATGATTTCCAAATGTACGGGTTTGCAAGGTCCAAACACCGGAAATCATATAAAGCTGCTCAGAAGTTCGTCTAACCGGGAAGGGCCGCAGGGTCATCGGATATAGGAACCCCCCTTCCATTAAAAGGCCGCTTCCATAGCAAGGCACAATAGGACAGAGGCTGTCCTATATCCAACTCGCAGTATCCTCTAAGCCTGCTAGAAAAGGTCTTCCAAGCAACTAGAGCCAGAGCCATATAGCCCTCACAGTTGTACTGTAAGTTCCGGATGATCACTTACAAATGAGACCTTGACCCTCCTGTTGTTGCTAACAAGTCATCTCTTGTGTTTATAGCATATTCATTAATCAAGCTTCAAGATCATGGTCACAGAAAGAAAACCCAAACTATACTTGCCTTAAACACCGATCCTTTGGTAAGCTTTAATCTTCAACGTTTTCTTCTTCTTCTTCTTCTCCAACTTCTTATAGATCATCAACGCAAAACTCACCGACTGGACAAGACCAAAAAGCACCACAGAAGCATCCGAACAAGCATGCATAGCAAACATACTAGATTAGAACAATACACCAATCAATGAAAAGATTCAAAATCTAATCTACGCATTGCTACGATCACACACACGTGAAAGGCACACTAATCGGAGCTACGGTAAAACAGAAACATCTATCGAAGGATTTACGTTGGAAAGAAAACTATATGCTTTATCTATTTTAATGATCATAAAACATGTGTAAGATATCTCAGGGGAATATCTAAAATTGAGTTAAGTCATTTTATACTTGAGTTATTAGATTTAGAAAACTAAGATAAATTAATCATATCTTAATTATAAATATCTTGATATCATTTATGCAAATTAAATTGAAATATAATAACAAATGAGAGTATATATATTCAAAGTATATATGTCACATTTAAACTTGGCAAATTACAATTTCAAGACATACATGTTTATGTCACTAATTAATCATATTTTATTAATCAACATATCTCATATTATATAAAGTATTTAAACTTTACTTTAGAAATATAGAACATGTGAGAGCAACTAATAGAACAATTATATTATGTCTCATAATTGATCTAAGCAAGTCATAATTAAAAAGGCATTAATGTTGGCATACGTCATATTTTATAATTATAAAAGATTATATATATACTTTTAGTCATTTAAACATCTATAAATTAAAAACATAAATCATGTGAGGGCATCTATTCATACTTAACACATATGCAACATTCAACTAATTATAATCTAAGACTGTACTGAAGTTACTGATTAATCAGATTAACAGGTTATGTATAATCACTGGAATACAAAACCTATATTGTTTCTAGTTATAAAACTAATTATAAGCATGTTAACCAATTTAATATTTAGCTATATATAAAAAATCATGTGACATAAAAAACATTGCCCCTAACATATCATTCACGTCAGCACGTACCAAACGCAACTTAAACGGTGCAAAACGAAATTAGAACTTAAATTGCTCTTAATTAACAAGTTATTGAATAATCCTTAATCAAATTAATATTCAACTTATAAATTTCCAAGATGTGAGATATGTTAATCATCGCTGCAAACACGTATCACACACTACGATGAAACTCGTGCAATCGAATCGACATCAAAAACCTAAATCGACTTTAATTAATCAGCGATTAATTACTTATAGACACAATTAATATTTTAATAAAATAAATTCATAAACATGTGATATAAAAACTAATAACTCTATTGCGTAGATCTCGACGACACGAAACTAACGCAACTGGAACGAACTGAAACGGATTTAAAACGAAGAAACGACGGAGATTAAACGAACCAGTGGCAATTCTGTAATTTGCATCATCTTCTTCCTTGCCTTCTTCTTGCTCACGGACGTGGCATGGCAGCCATGGAAATTTGATGCTACTGCTCACGGAGGGGAGAGAGGGGCCTCGGCCTCGGCCTGCCGGCCAGCCGACGGCGCAGCAGCGGCGCAGGGCGCACACGGCGGTGGCGCGTCAGCCATGCCCTCACGACGGTCAACACAGGGCCCGAAGGCCGGCGGCGGAGCAGCTGTACAGGCAGCTGCGACGCTGCTCCACCCGCGTGGGACGCGCGAAGGGCAGGGCACGGCTCCAAGGCGGCAGCGGGGTCAGCGCTGGGTTCCAGACTGCGGTGGTGGACGGCCAACCGCAGGGGAAGCTTCCTCGGCCGGAGAGAGAGGAAGAAGGTGCCGGCCATGGATGAACTCGCCGGAAAATGACCGGAAAAAGAAAAACGAAGGGGAAATAGTCAAACGGTGATGGATTCAAGAAAAGGACACTACGGTGTAGAGAACGACGAGATCTACCTTTGGTGGTGACGGTTTTCGCCGGAGACGTCCGAGGTGGCCGGAAAAGCTCGCCGAAGGTTCGCCGGAAACCTAGCTGTGGAGAACTTCGGCGTCCGATCTGCGGGGCTACGAGTGGCGGCTCGAAAAACGGGCTGTACTTCTGGAAAGCTCGCGTCGAGAGGAACACCGGCATATATATAGTGTAGGGTTTGGAGGTCGGTGGAAAAACAAGATATTTTATTATTTTCGGATTTAATTAATTCCGGGATTAAGATAATTCCAGAAAAGTCCAGAATTGATTTTTAGCCCACGAAAAATACTCCGATGGCTCCAAAAATTCTAGGAAAATTCTCGAAGACACTTTTGAACATAATGAACCCAAATAAAGTTTTTAGAGCTCACGAAATTATTGTTGCAAAGATCAAGGAAAAATATTAAGCCCAAGGAAAAAGGAATTTAATTCCGGAAAAGGTCGAAAAATTTTCCGGAGAGAAAGAAACATCGCTCTATCATATTTCAAAACCATTTGCACTCATAAGCACCAAATGCAACCAGCATGAATGCACAATCCCGCATGTTGCTACTCCTATGATGAATTTTAATTTAAAAAAAATATTACTTTTCCTATATTTCATGAGCACAAAAATCGATAACCATTATTTTAACTCTATTTTCAAAAGTGCAAAATTTTAGGGTGTTACAATTCTACCCCCTTAAGATGAATCTCGTCCTCGAGATTCGAAAGATGATGATCAAGACACTGGAATGCACACTACCATTGGATCTTCTCCACTTTCTCGAGTAGTTTCACCATCTTGACAAAGATTCCTCTTGACTTTGCACACCTGTTAACTTTTACTCCAAATAGCATACTCGCTGATCCCAAAATGTTGATAGGCCCTCTAATTAACTCTCAAGTATCCACAAACCAACTCTCTGGTACTCTTCCAATTGTTAGGTCTCTTCTCTTTTCCTTTTTAACAACCTCAATGAACTGTTGCAGCTGGGTGCTAGCTTATTCTTCACTCTGACACTCCATATGCTTCTCACAAAGACCACTTTGGAATCCATTGAGTGACAAACTCTTGTCCTCACTAATTCCAAAATGTAACACAATACTTCTCAACATGTCTTGCTAGATTTTTTTAGTCCAAGATATCAAATCGACCACTTCATACATCCATATTCCAATTGATCCTCATGTATTACTCTCTTGGTCCAAAATAGATTCCAACTTCAAAACACTATTAACTATATATATGCTCAGGTTGAGTTGACTCTTAAACACAAAACTTAATCCATGGTGTCGTTCAATCTTCTTAGCATAGCTCTTCCAATTTGCTAACGGCATTGGCAACAACTTTTATTTCTTCTAAAGATAACACATACTTCTAAACCAAAAACATTTGGTTAATTGAACCCAACACTGATGTCACAATCTCAAACCAACTTACTGAAAGTGTCCCTTAGATTCTTGATTCACGTAGATATCACTCTTCATGTCCAAGTAGATAATACCACTATGCTCCATAATGGATATCTCCAGATCTCATATGTCAAATAGCCCATCTCAAGCCTCCATAGTTGACTTGATGCATAATTCACTGCTTTTCTTACATAGAGCACATCCATATCCTTGCCAACCGCTTTATAAAAGAAACTCTTACACTATAATACCTCTAATGAACATGTGATAGAATCTTACCATTCCGGGGAACTCTGAATCCCTCTTGCATACTTAAGCGGGTTCTAGCTCAACACATCTCTCTTGAGCGATTGTCCGTATAATTCTATCATTAGAGACATCCCACAACCAAAAAGAGAACTCCATCCAAACTAAACTCACTTAAGTTGCCAAAGAACCAACTGTAGAGGAGTCCAATCATCATATTTTCGTATGCCATCAGTGCCAACTTGTCTTGAGTTGAAGGTTGAACTCCCAAGTGATGATAGCTTGAAGCGAAGACCAATCCTGACAAAATATTTGAGCTCCTTGTAGATGATCCAACCTGTTAACAATCTTGAACAAAGATCCTTGTGTCAGATAGTGATTCCTCAACCGTAGGAATAACCAATACTTCCAAGTGAAGCTCTAGATTGTATGAGACCTCCATCTTGCGATTCCTTTATGCCTTGGCTACCCCCTTAAGAACACATCAACCAGGGGCACCAAAGAATAGCTTGCATCTTCTTCTAAATGAGATAGTTATCATGATGTCGTCCTATTATCCCAAAGTGACTCATGTGCATTGGCAAAAACCAAAACCTGTAGTTCCTCGCGAGCATAAAAACATCAGCGTAGTAAAACTAGTATAACTTCTGTTATGCAAATCCAATGAAGCTGTACTTTATACCGTTGGAAAGCTTATGAAATTCTCTACCACTTTCTTATAGAACACTTTTCCAGATTCGGCAGTTAAGTTGGTAAAACACAGCACACAACAGAAACTGTCCTAGATTACAGACTGCACAGAAACTTCGGCTTGTGATGTTTATATCTCCCAAAATATATTAGCTATGATAGTGATTCCAGAGGCATATGAAAGATACAGAGGTCTAGTTGTATCCAGAAAAATTCCACAAACTTTGCACCAACCAAAATTGCGTTATGACTAGAATACCACAGACTGCTCCAGATTTCTGACAGCACAGATACATCCTCTTATGATTTTCATAACTTCATAACCTTAATAGCTATCAGGGTGATTCTTGAGGTCAGAGAAACATGTTGAAGTCTAGTATTCTCTAAAAGTTTACCATGATTTTTGATTGCCCGAAAACAGAGATATAAACCAAGGATGACAGGTTGCTCCAGAAAGCTAGGATAGGAAAACAGGAGAAAATCAAAACCCAACTATCTATTCACTAATCCTTATGTCTTATGTCTATAAACTAAATGAATTTGTGAAAAATCCCACAAAATCATTGCACTCATTACAAAGATTCAAAACAAAACATAATCATAATGACAAGCCAACAAGCACTTATGGTGCACAATTCAATCATTGACTTAAACTTGCGATACTATCGTCTTCTTCATATTATGGGTAAAGATCCTATAGCTTAACTTCAAATTGCGTGAGAAGGTGGTAAAACAAGATTCTAAAAGCATATCAAAGCAAAGAGTAGATGGAAACAAAAAGCTTTTAAAGAAGCATCAAGGAGGGGACGAATATCAAAGGTAAGAATGTAGTAGGGAAGAAAATATTAAGGTTTATAGAAAAGGATTTTTGTTGCAACTTTTAAACCTTAGAACGACCAGTTTCTACTAGGCTTACGTCCTACAGTCAGCATTGCTCTGATACCACTTGTAACACCCGGTTTCAAGAACAAAGCCAAATGCACGCCATATGTGAGCCCTGGTAATCAAACCTCACATATAGCTATAAATGAAGGAACAGCATCAATTCACAATGCTTAATATATAGCGAACTTCGCAAAAGAGATAACCTTAGAAAGCAATCGGCGGACAGACAACTCTGATCTCCGAGTGCAGACTTCACTCCACTGGATCCAAACTAACTGGTTGATCACAAGGCTAAACCTTCTCCTGAGGTGTGGGGGGAATAGCAAGAGTGAGTCCATGTCGAACTCCGTAAATATAGCAACAAGGTAGTGTAATCCATAACCACATGATCAAATGTAATTGAATAATAAATAGCTCAAAACAACTCAGTTAAGCATAATTAAACAAGTGCTCATCTTTGGCGTAAGAATCCCTTGGCCGCTCGTGACCGTGAGCACGGCTGATATATCAGTTTATTAAACTCTGCGCAGAGGTGTACACTTTCACTGTGAGTCATGATTTCCAAATATACGGGTTTGCAAGGTCCAAACACCGGAAATCATATAAAGCTGCTCAGAAGTTCGTCTAACCGGGAAGGGCCGCAGGGTCATCGAATATAGGAACCCCCCTTCTATTAAAAGGCCGCTTCCATAGCAATGCACAACAGGACAGAGGCTGTCCTATACCCAACTTGCAGTATCCTCTAAGCCTGCTAGAAAAGGTCTCCCAAGCAACTAGAGCCAGAGCCATATAACCCTCACAGTTGTACTGTAAGTCCCGGATGATCGCTTACAAATGAGACCTTGACCCTCCTGTTGTTGCTAACAAGTCATCTCTTGTGTTTATAGCATATTCATTAATCAAGCTTCAAGATTATGGTCACAGAAAGAAAACACAAACTATACTTGCCTTAAACACCGATCCTTTGGTAAGCTTTAATCTTCAATGTTTTCTTCTTCTTCTTCTTCTCCAACTTCTTATAGATTATCAACGCAAAACTCACCGACTGGACAAGACCAAAAAGCACCACAGAAGCATCTGAACAAGCATGCATAGCAAACATACTAGATTAAAACAATACACCAATCAATGAAAAGATTCAAAATATAATCTACGCATTGCTACGATCACACACACACAAAAGGCACACTAATCGGAGCTACGGTAAAACAGAAACATCTATCGAAGGATTTACGTTGGAAAGAAAACTATATGCTTTATCTATTTTAATGATCATAAAACATGTGTAAGATATCTCAGGGGAATATCTAAAATTAAGTTAAGTCATTTTATACTTGAGTTATTAGATTTAGAAAACTAAGATAAATTAATCATATCTTAATTATAAATATCTTGATATCATTTATGCAAATTAAATTGAAATATAATAACAAATGAGAGTATATATATTCAAAGTATATATGTCACATTTAAACTTGGCAAATTACAATTTCAAGACATACATGTTTATGTCACTAATTAATCATATTTTATTAATCAACATATCTCATATTATATAAAGTATTTAAACTTTACTTTAGAAATATAGAACATGTGAAAGCAACTAATAGAACAATTATATTATGTCTCATAATTGATCTAAGCAAGTCATAATTAAAAAGGCATTAATGTTGGCATACGTCATATTTTATAATTATAAAAGATTATATATATACTTTTAGTCATTTAAACATCTATAAATTAAAAACATAAATCATGTGAGGGCATCTATTCATACTTAACACATATGCAACATTCAACTAATTATAATCTAAGACTGTACTGAAGTTACTGATTAATCAGATTAACAGGTTATGTATAATCACCGGAATACAAAACCTATATTGTTTCTAGTTATAAAACTAATTATAAGCATGTTAACCAATTTAATATTTAGCTATATATGAAAAATCATGTGACATAAAAAACATTGCCCCTAACATATCATTCACGTCAGCACGTACCAAACGCAACTTAAACGGTGCAAAACGAAATTAGAACTTAAATTGCTCTTAATTAACAAGTTATTGAATAATCCTTAATCAAATTAATATTCAACTTATAAATTTCCAAGATGTGAGATATGTTAATCATCGCTGCAAACACGTATCACACACTGCGATGAAACTCGTGCAATCGAATCGACATCAAAAACCTAAATCGACTTTAATTAATCAGCAATTAATTACTTATAGACACAATTAATATTTTAATAAAATAAATTCATAAACATGTGATATAAAAACTAATAACTCTACTGCGTAGATCTCGACGACACAAAACTAACGCAACTGGAACGAACTGAAACGGATTTAAAACGAAGAAACGACGAAGATTAAACGAACCAGTGGCAATTCTGTAATTTGCATCATCTTCTTCCTTGCCTTCTTGCTCACGGACGTGGCATGGCAGCCATGGAAATTTGATGCTGCTGCTCACGGAGGGGAGAGAGGGGCCTCGGCCTCGGCCTGCGGCCAGCCGACGGCGCAGCAGCGACGCAGGGCACACACGGCGGTGGCGCGTCAGCCATGCCCTCACGACGGTCAGCACAGGGCCCGAAGGCCGACGGCGGAGCAGCTGTACAGGCAGCGACGGCGCTGCTCCACCCGCGTGGGACGCGCGAAGGGCAGGGCACGGCTCCAAGGCGGCAGCGGGGTCGGCGCTGGGTTCCAGACTGCGGTGGTGGACGGCCAACCGCAGGGGAAGCTTCCTCGGCCGGAGAGAGAGGAAGAAGGTGCCGGCCATGGATGAACTCGCCGGAAAACGACCGGAAAAAGGAAAACGAAGGGAAAATTGTCAAACGGTGATGGATTCAAGAAAAGGACACTACGGTGTAGAGAACGACGAGATCTACCTTGTGGTGCTGACGGTTTTCGCCGGAGACGTCCGAGGTGGCCGGAAAAGCTCGCCGAAGGTTCGCCGGAAACCTAGCTGTGGAGAACTTCGGCGTCCGATCTGCGGGGCTACGAGTGGCGGCTCGAAAAACGGGCTGTACTTCTGGAAAGCTCGCGTCGAGAGGAACACCGACATATATATAGTGTAGGGTTTGAAGGTCGGTGGAAAAACAAGATATTTTATTATTTTCGGATTTAATTAATTCCGGGATTAAGATAATTTCAGAAAAGTCCAGAATTAATTTTTAGCCCACGAAAAATACTCCGATGGCTCCAAAAATTCTAGGAAAATTCTCGAAGACACTTTTGAACATAATGAACCCAAATAAAGTTTTTAGAGCTCACAAAATTATTGTTGCAAAGATCAAGGAAAAATATTAAGCCCAAGGAAAAAGGAATTTAATTCCGGAAAAGGTCGAAAATTTTTCCGGAGAGAAAGAAACATCGCTCTATCATATTTCAAAACCATTTGCACTCATAAGCACCAAATGCAACCAACATGAATGCACAATCCCGCATGTTGCTACTCCTATGATGAATTTTAATTTAAAAAAATATTACTTTTCCTATATTTCATGAGCACAAAAATCGATAACCATTATTTTAACTCTATTTTCAAAAGTGCAAAATTTTAGGGTGTTACAAAACCACCATCACTGTAGCAAACAACTGTTACTGTAGCAAAACCAACGTCGAAAACCGCCCAAGGATAAAATAGACGGTTTTGAAAAGTTCAGAGGGTAAAATAGACGGTTTTATAGTTTGGGGGTGAAGTAGACCATGGTTGATAGGTGGGGGGTTAAGTAGACTTTTTCCATTTACAAAACTTATGTAATCGTCATCCACCTGGTCTTAATCCACTTTCAATCCATTTATTCAGCATGTATGTTTCATAGCGACATCAACCATTAACTTGGCCACGCGCGCAAGGGCGCGCGCAATGTACTAGTTGATATTTATATCATACTCCCTCCGTTCTATAATAGATGACCTTTTAGCTCTCAGCACAAGAATCAAGGAGTGAAAAAGGTGTAGTTCACAGGAAACGAGAATGAGAGATATAGAGATAGAGGTGTATGGGGAAAAGAGAAAGGTGCAATGGGAAGTGAGAATGACAACTAATTTGGGATAAATTTTGAATGCTAGAAGGTCAAGTATTATGGGACAGAGTACTAAGCATCATCTAAATTAACTGAAACAAATATGAATGAAGTTACTATACATTACCTGTGCGTTGACTATCACTTGATGGCTTAGTCAAAACAGCAATAGAAGAATCAGCGGGAGTAGTTTCAGTGGAAGAATCCAGTGCTGCCATTTCTGGAAGCCTCTCATTTAAATGAGAAATAGCTGAATCTCTTCCAGGTCCAGTGTTATTGGCTGTAGGAGGAAGGCATAGCGATAACTCCAACCCATACTGCTGGATAGCCAGTGTCTGGACACAATAAACTTGAACAGCTTGTTCACCATCAGGTCGGGTATCATGTGTTCCCGTGAGACTTAATATGGGTCCAACTGAGTTGAAGCAGGATCTTGGCCATACGCAACATGCACAGCATAAATAGCATTCTTTTTGGCATTTGCAAGCAATATAAGGCTAGCTTGTGGCAACACTGCAACTTGATTGAAAAATGCCTCCTCAAACCTTTGTTCCAGAGAACTTATAAGTTCCAGCATTTCAGTCCATTTCCATGTCTCCAAGTTACTCGGCAGCAACCAGCCTTCTTCATTAGTGGAGGCCCAAATTTTTACTTCTTGGTTCAACGGGCCCTGTAACATAAAGTGATAAAGGGACTAATATTTACTACTACTATTCAGGAAAGATGCTAAACCATTCAAGAAAAAGGAAAGATGATAAACAGGAGCCATGATATGAGTTTTCTTTGCAAAGCTTTCAAGAGTCTAAATTGTTGAAACATAACAATGGTGGAATATTATTTTTTCACAAATATATTCCCCCCTCCCAAGGTCGACTAGCAAATACTAACATGAAGCATGACATCATTTCAAACATTTACAACAAAATAATCACAACTAATTCGGTTGTAGTTTCTAGTGTTGTATTCACTGTTGTTGAAGTTGTCTGTTATAATTTATCTTTTTACTCCCGTACCTAGCTCCCAGGGCTACAAATTTCTATTTGTTCGTGCTTTATTCTAACGAACTAGCACATGTGTTCAGTCATTCAAAAACATAACTGAGTTATGATTCTTTTCAGATTATTCAACCCTGCTTTTGAAGGTGCAATTATGAGGTACCTTGTGGTCGTAAAAAAGAAACGATTCTTTTTTTGAAACAATGGCAGGAGCTCTGCCTTTCGATTAAGACGAAATGAAATTATGTAAAAGAAAGGTAACCAAACATGGTCCCTACACAGGACACCCGAAGGCTAGTCTAATGAGCAGGATAAAGTATGCCTGGGCCTGAGGTTAGGCTACCGTTAGTCTAATGAGCAGGATAAAGTACACCTTTCATTTGTCAGTTGAACAAATAATGCTTCTAAACTAGTAAAGATGTCCTGCTACAACTGGTAACATAATAAGAATGCCAGCCTTCAATAAGAAAACATTTTATCAAGGATTAGGCTAAAGAAAGAAAATGATTGAAAAGGCACAAGAATGCATACTGATGTAACAAGATTTATATGATTTGGTCGTTCAGGTGCAGTAAGGAAAGAAACTGAGTAATCTGATTGACCATCATGTGGTTTCAGCACAGAGAGAGGGGCTACCCTGCGATCATTCCAGACCTTTACCTGTTACAAACAAAAGGGACAACATTATAAACTGCACGCAGCGATACTTAATAATGTTATGTATAATCCAGTATGGTACCAAAAAATACAAGGTAACCTATGCCGTAACACCCAGAGAAGGAATAACAATTCTCTTATCCGGGGCAGTGGAATTTGTCCGAGTGCAGCAGGATTAACAATATGATAAAGGAAACTAAGTTCCATAATTGTAGCATCCATCTGTGTGCTGATTGCATATCAACTTGCGCTGGAACTAGAAAGCAAGGAGAACATATCAACTATTGAGTAACAGAAGAATAAGAAATAGCATTTTACATTCCAGATTCTTGATGCTCTTAGACAGAAACCAAGCTAAATTTTGATACAAATGTGCACAATGAAATAGAAGTTCATGAAGAGAGTTTGGGATCTGTGGTTTTCAAGGCAGCTTCAAATACTGTGCTCTAGCCTATCATGACGTAGTTTTCCTACAAACGAGAGGATGTCCTGTAAAGAGTACAAACCGTGCCATCTTTGGATGCTGAAGCCACAAGCGTAGTCATCCATTGAGATATGGAGAGATCAGTAATGTCTCCACCATGTTTACCAACTAAGCTCACACCATCAACCAGCTTGTCAAGTGGGCATCTTACAGGTTCTTCCGAATGGGGGTCTCTTCCTTTTCCCACTTTTATTGTGTCCACTCTCAAGATGCAATTCCCAATTCCAACATACAGAATCTCCTACAAGAAGAAACTACATAGATCAGTATATAGGAATACAATCAAGACATTTCAGGTGATCGAGGTCATGGAGATGAGGATTTACTTGCTTATGAGAGTGCCAACATATTCTAGGATGATAGGTTTCAGCATCTCCTATAATCTGGATGGCGGTTTCAATCCTTCCTGTGATTTGAAATTTATTTTCCTCATCAGGTCCCTCATCAATCTTCCACACATATACCCTCCCATCTACACTTGCACTGTAGATGAATAAAATAAGTTGGAGAGTTTAAGAGGACATGGAGATGGTTTATGTTGTGCCAATCTTAAATAGCATGCTATGGTTTTAGACTAACAAAAAGAAAGTTTACATTGCATCAACAACTGGATGATAAGAGTTGACAAGGCCACGCTACCACCCAGTTGTCCACTCCACAAAGGCAAGGAGAAGAAAACAGATACATGTGCGCTTTACCACTGCACCAAGAAGAGAAACATGTCTGAAAACATCATATACATCGACACATAGTACCTTGCTAAACGATGGACATCTTCTGCAAAGAAGGCCATGCCTGTCACCCTCTGCAGCAAACACAAATAAGTCCATCAAAACATAAATAAGAAAAGCTAACTCAGGATGACTAAAGTAAAAAATATAACAAGGCATGGTGAACGTGCTAAATTACCAAATAAACTGGCTTAAACCAAAAAATAAATACTTGCATCAGATAAATTATCTGGTACTATTGTCCAACTATGTGAATAATGCACCTGTCTAGCATATAAACAAATACTGAAAGCAAATTTGAAGGGGCATAAAATAAGCTGATATTAATATCCTTAATTAACTCGTGTGCTTGGGTTCACCCTCCGTTTGGATTTCTGCTACATGCAGCAATCATATCAATTAATTTGGAACATAGTCAAAACCTAATTTTACAGCCTGGAATATATAATATAAGCCAGAGAACAAAGGCAATTACAAAACACACTGCATTTACTGAGCCTGAGGTGTTCACGTGCTAAGAAGAGAGCAATACCTCGCTTCAAAGACATTATTAACACTAGTTCATGGCCATATAAACTAAACAACACGACTACAGCAGTCACATACCTGTGTGTGCCCCCGAAGGAGCGAGCGGAGTGCAGTGTTGATGTTGAGCACGCGGATGTTGCCTAGCTTAAGACCGTACACGATGTACGTCCTGTTCACCGCGATCTGCCTGCCAAGGACCAATCTAGGGTCCGAGATGTACTTCGTTATTGGCGTCACCTCGAGCTGCGGCGGCTCCGCCTCCCCTGGTAGCCGTGAGTCCACGTCGTGCACCGCCCGGTCCCCGGGACCGGGCAGCCTCCCTCGTGGCATCTTGCTGCTGGGCATCCTCGCCGGCGGTGCAGAAGACGACGCCGGGAGCGCCGCCGTGGGGTTCGTGGAGAACACCGACGACGGCGGCATAGACGCAGACGACTCAAGGTGGGTGGGCGCGGTGTTT
Source organism: Miscanthus floridulus (assembly GCF_019320115.1). Classification (NCBI taxonomy): domain Eukaryota; kingdom Viridiplantae; phylum Streptophyta; class Magnoliopsida; order Poales; family Poaceae; genus Miscanthus; species Miscanthus floridulus. Next base: position 47,558,185 of record NC_089598.1, on the reverse strand, counting down.
CTTAGCAGCTGCATCAGCCGCGCCCCCGGGTTAGGGCCCGGGCCGGAGTTCAGGATAGGGCCTGCGGTGGGGTTAGTGGCGAAGGAGGCCGCAGCGGGGTGGTGGAAACCGTGGGGGTCGTTCGTGTATTGGAGGTACGGGGCGCAGTGGAAGGGCGGGGTCGCCGGCTGGTAGGAGAAGGGCCCCGTGGGCGGTAGCGCGGCGGCGGGGCCAGGCGCGCCCTGGAAGACGCCCGTGGGGGGTCGGGAAGGTGGTGGGGTTGTTAGGATTGGGCGGAGGTCGGAGGAACTCGCTGAAGTGAAAGGGGACATTTGCAACTCTACGCATATATCAAAACACTCAATATAATAAGGAGTAAATTTTAAAGAAACTAAATAAGGCCTTAGTGTTACCTAACGAGAACGCCATCTAAGGTGGTGAGGAGGTGGTGGCCGTGGCGTGGATACCGTGTTGCAGAAGAAAAATGGTGGGAGCAGCACCGACAAACTCCAGGGCGAGGAGGCAAGGGAGTAGACTGTTTAGGAGCGTTAAACATGAGCTAATTATAAAATTAATTGCACAGGAGTAGACTAATTAGGAAGACGAATCTATTAAGCCTTATTTAATCCATAATTAGCAAATGTTTACTGTAGCACCACATTATCAAATTGTGGACTAATTAGACTTAATAGATTCAACTCGCAAATTAGCCTCAATCTATATAATTAGTTTTGTAACTAGCCTATGTTTCAAAGATTCGATGTGACAAGGCTAAACTTTTGCATGAGGGAAACAAACACACACAGTGATTTTGTTGTTTGCTCGTGTAGTTTTGTTTTTTTGCGGTTTTATTTCATGGCATATTTAACTATTTTTTATCATTACTTCTATCAGTTTTAGACGGCTAACTACATATCTGCCGTTGGATAGTGTGGGGGTATTAACCCCTATACCCTTACGGCTAAGCTTGGGCTGGCCCGGATCGATGGGTTCAGTCCACCTGAAAGATGACGTGCGGCCCAGTTAACCTGATCAGAGTCCCGCACAAGGAATCAAAACGGATTTGGCGACCAAGCAGGATCCTGGTCGGTTAGAATAGGAATCCTTATCCGGCCACATATGGCAATTGTAACTGACTAGGATTAGTTTTCAGATCTGTAACCCTGCCCCCCGGACTATATAAGGCGGGCAGGGGACCCCTCTAAAAAACATCTCTCATTGACATACAGCAATAAAAATCAGACGCAGGACGTAGGTATTACGCCTTCTTGGCGGCCGAACCTGGATAAAACCTCGTGTCTGTCTTGCGTCACCGTCTTGTTTGGGGCTTACGCACCTGTCTGCCGATAATCTACTACCTTGGGCATACCCTAGGTAGACTGCCGACCATATTTCGTCGACAGTGGCGCGCCAGGTAGGGGGTGTGCGTACTGCTCTCCAAGCAAACAAGATGGTCATCATCTTCGGCTCCATGGCTACGCCCAACGACCTCACGTTCACCATCGGCCAGATCACTTGGACCACCGGCCCTGACGTCTCCATCACCATGACCGAGGCGTGTATTCAACCCGCACCGACGACTACTTCACCTGCATCGGCTACGGCTCCGACCACGGTGAACGCGGCTCCGACCACGGTGAACACGGCTCCGACCACGGTGAACACGGCTCCGACCACGACGAACACGGCTCCGACCACGATGGATCTGGCTCCGACCACGGTACATCTGGCTCCGACCACGCCTATAGCCACGCCGACAACCCGTCATCCGCTTCCCCGCTACGGAGGGAAGCAGATCGATGACACCGACCTGCTCGACTCCATCGATCGGGTTGGCATCAAACTCGCTGAAACCCTAGCTCTGGTAAGTACGATTCAAAGCCAACCTAACGAGCAGGTAACAGCTCCCCACAACAGATCTATCCGACCAGCTCGGGCCAATCGTCCTGCACGGCTTGGAACAGATCTTGTGGTCGTATCTACTCCTGAGGGGCGCTCCGCTCGTCGCCAGCCAGCCTTCGCGACGGGCCTCCGACTCTGCGAGTATGAAGTCCCGACGAAGAACCACCAGGTCCAGCCCTACGGCCTGCGAAACGCCGCCTTCAGCTACGCGTACAACCTACGACGCCGCTCGAATCTATGTCCTATACACCGATCTCGTCCGAAGCCATGCAACATCGTCAACATGGTCCGGATTGAAGATTATCAAGAAGGATCTGTCCACACAGTCCGAGAGGGTGACTCCAGCTCCTCATCCGGCATCGCATCCAACGCATCTGTCCACACCGAGCTTCAGCGTCACGAAGATGAAGGCGTCAAATACGATCTGGATCTACCAGACCACGCCCCGGGTTTCCCCCAATTTCCGTCTTTCCCGCCAAGACGAGGGGATTTGATCCATGTTGTCAGCAACGACGAGCCGCCAGCAGTTGGCGAAACAGAACAAGAAAAGACTGCACGCGAAGCACGCAACATTGACCGGTTTAATCGCCGGCAAATCGAAGCTGAAGCAGACCAGGAGGCACGGCGCATAAGGATCCAACCGCGCGACCTCAACAATGCTTTCGACAGGGTGGGGGACAAACAAGTCTTCAAGACCCCAAGCGCCAACGTAGCCGTTGCCATGGCGACAATGCAGCGGCTCCCCAACACTCCAGAAACCCAAGCAGTCCGTGATGACATACAAGCTTATCTGACGGCTGCTATGGCTCAGACCGCAGAGATGAATCAAGCCCGGGCCCCATCCGTTTCAGTGGAATCAAGCCACAGCCGCCAATACTCAAGTCGCTCACAGCCGCTCAACCGACGTGGCTCGCGCAACAACGACCCGTCGGACAATCGTCAAGGCGGAAACGGTGGTCATGATGGTGGTCGGGACGAAAACCGTCGCCGAGAGGATAACCGTCACGACGTTCGAGGTGACAACCGCCGAGATAACCGTGACAATCGCCGTGATAACCACGGTCGCAGGGCTAGTCCAGATGGCAATCGAGATCGCCGCGACGGCAATAACAATCTTCGCCATTACCTCGGTGGACGTGATCTGCGTGCTCGCATCAACCAGAGAGCCAACGATCGTGCATCCCATGAAAGCTATCGCCGTATGGAGTATGACACCGCCCACGGCCCGCCGGGTCTGAAGCAGTTCACTCCACACCTTCGCCAAGTCATATGGCCCAAGAATTTCAAGCTCGAGAAACTTCAGAAGTACGACGGCAAGGAAAACCCCGAATTATGGGTCATGCTCTACGAAACCATGTGCCGATTAGCCATGGCTGACGAGCACGTTATGTCTAACTACTTCCCAGTCGCTGTTGGTCATGCAGGTCACCAATGGCTAGTCAGCTTGCCGGCGAACTATTTTGACTCTTGGCAGGAGCTCAAGCAGGCCTTCATCGATAATTTCATCGCTACTTGTGAACAACCCGGCAACAAGTACGATCTGCAACGGATCCGAGATCGGAAAGACGAACCACTGCGCGAATACGTTCGGCGTTTCTTGGAGATGCGCATCAAGGTCCCATCAATCTCCGACAATGAAGCAATCGAGGCTTTCGTCACCGGCCTTCGCTTCCACGACGCCCTAAGAGACAAGCTCCTCCGGAAAAGACCTGAGTCAGTCACAGCGCTCTTGGCCACCGCTAAGAAATACGCGGACGCTGATGACGCTAAAAAGATAATCGTCGAAGAAGCAGCAAGGGTTCCACGCTCCGACCACCCTCCACGCCACGACGATTACCGCGGCAACCGTGGTCGGAGCGACAATTTTGACCGCCGCAACCAGCGCAACGACTCCCGCGACCACCGTGATCAACGTAATCAGCGGCGCAACCGCCGTGACGATTGCAGGAGCAAGCGTGCTCGGGAAGACGACGGCGAGGTCAATACTGTGAAAAAGGGCGGCGGACGTCGTAACTACGAGGACGACTACGCCAAAGCATTGAAGGGCCCCTGCCAGCTCCATCCCAAGTCGAACCATACCATGGAGAATTGTCGCGTCCTCAAGACTATCTACACGCGCCAACAGGCTCCGGATATGTCTGACAAGCCTAATGACGTGAGGGAACAGCGCAACGAGGACAACGACGACGATGATGCAGATCCTCGTCATAAATACGTCAAGCCGACTGATCGCGTGCACACCATCATCGGCGGCAAGGTGTCCATTGAGACCAAACGAGAACGCAAGCTGCTCGCCCGTGCTTGCTTGAACGTGGCAAAAAACGACAACCTTCTTACCGATCCGCGGCTTCCTCCGTGGTCTCACCGTGAAATCTACTTCAGCAGGAAGGACTAATGGGCCGCCATACCCGAGCCAGGGCGTTTTCCCCTGGTCCTCGATCCTTGTATCAACAAGGTTCAGTTCGACAGGGTACTGATCGATGGCGGCAGCTCCATTGATATACTGTTCAAGAACAGCCTGCCCGCTCTGAAAATAGCCCAGGCGGACCTGAAGCCGTACGAGGCACAGTTCTGGGGCGTTCTCCCCGGACAGAGCTCCACACCTCTCGGGTAGATCACGCTACCTGTGCAGTTTGGGACTTCGGACCACTTCCGCACCGACTACGTCAACTTCGTGGTCGCTGATTTCGACGGCACCTACCATGCTATTCTTGGTCGACCGTCGCTCACCAAGTTCATGGCCATACCTCATTACAGGTATCTGGTGCTCAAGATGCCTACTGAGAAAGGAGTTTTAACCCTCAGGGGCAACGTATACGCAGCTTATACCTACGAGGACGACAGCTTCAAAATAGCAGAGGCCCACGACCTCTCTATTCGCATGGCCAAGACCATGCTCGACGCTAAGAAGACCACGGCCGACCACTTGGAGATCCCAGAGCTCGAGGCTCCGCGCAAGAACATCAGATCCAAGGAGCACAAGACGATCCAGCTGGTCGAGGGCGATCCCAGCAAAACGGCCCTCATCGGGGCCGACCTGGATCCCAAATAGGAAGACGCGCTCGTCAGGTTCTTGAGGGGCAACGTGGATGTGTTTGCATGGAAACCTTCCGACATGCCCGGTGTACCTCGGGACTTGATTGAGCACTCCTTAAATGTCAACAGCAAAGCCAAACCAATCAAGCAGAAGCTACGACGGTTCGCTCATGACAAAAAGGAGGCGATTAGGGTAGAAGTTACACGGCTTTTGGCAGCCGGATTTATCAAAGAAGTGTATCATCCGGAATGGTTAGCCAACCCGGTTCTTGTACGCAAAAAGAATAATGAATGGAGAATGTGCGTTGATTACACTGATCTCAACAAATACTGCCCTAAGGACCCCTTTGGCTTACCTCGCATAGACGAGGTCGTAGATTCAACCGCCGGTTGCGAGCTGCTTTCCTTTCTCGATTGCTACTCTGGTTGTCACCAGATCGCTCTCAAAAAGGACGACCAGATCAAGACATCTTTCATCACGCCTTTCGGCGCCTACTGCTACACGACTATGTCGTTCGGGCTCAAAAACGCCGGTGCTACCTACCAACGCGCTATACAGGCCTGCCTCAACGACGAGATAAAAGACGGCCTCGTCGAGGCTTACGTCGACGATGTAGTTGTCAAAACCAAGGAAGCACATACCCTTGTTGACAATCTGGAATGCACCTTCGCAGCCCTTAATACGTTCCAATGGAAATTAAACCCAAAGAAGTGCATCTTTGGTGTCCCTTCTGGCATATTGCTCGGCAACATCGTCAGTTACGACGGCATACGCCCTAACCCGGAGAAAGTCAAAGCTATCTTAGACATGAAGCCCCCAAAAAAGGTGAAGGATGTCCAGAAGCTCACCGGCTGCATGGCTGCTCTAAGCCGTTTCATATCAAGATTAGGAGAAAAAGGACTACCGTTCTTCAAACTGCTCAAATCGTCCGAGAAGTTTGAGTGGTCGGAGGAAGCAGACGCTGCCTTCACGCAGCTAAAACAATACCTCACGTCACCTCCGGTACTTACTGCTCCCAGAGAAGACGAAACTCTCCTACTTTACATTGCGGCAACCGATCGGGTGGTTTCCACTACAATGGTGGTCGAGCGCGACGAGCCGAGCCACGCCTACAAGGTACAGCGGCCAATTTATTTCATTAGTGAGGTACTCAACGAATCCAAGACCAGGTACCCACAGATTCAGAAACTGCTCTACGCCATACTGATAACATCCCGAAAGTTGAGACATTACTTCGACGGATATCGTGTGGTGGTCATGACCGAGTATCCTTTGGGGGACATCATTCGCAATAAGGATGCGAACGGGCGCATCGTCAAATGGGCAATGGAGCTATGCCCCTTTTCCTTGGAATTTGCAAGCCGTACTACAATCAAGTCTCAGGCACTCGTCAATTTCATCGTCGAGTGGATAGACTTAAGCACGCCTGCCTCTCCGGGATCCGATGAATATTGGACGATGTACTTCGATGGTTCTCTCAACATTGACGGTGCGGGAGCAGGAGTTCTTTTCGTATCACCATCCAAGGAGCAGCTCCGGTACGTCCTCAGGATTTATTTCCCAGCATCTAATAATGCCACCGAGTATGAAGCATGCCTGCATGGTCTACGCATTGCGGTTGAGCTTGGAGTTAAACGTCTCTATGTCTACGGAGATTCGGCTCTGGTCATCAACCAACTCAACAAGGACTGGGACACGACCAGTGAAAAGATGGACGCATATTGCAAATCGATAAGAAAGCTGGAAGGCAGGTTCTATGGCATCGAGTATATACACGTGGTCCGGGACAAGAACCAGGCAGCGGATGCATTGTCAAAGTTAGGATCATCCCGAGCCAAAATCCCACATGACGTATTCGTCCAAGACCTGCTCACGCCTTCCATTGAAGATGAAGATTCAACGACCGACAAAGTTTCAGACCAGCAATTAGTGGCTACGGTTCCGGCACCGAGCACAACCGAGCCGCTTCCGACCACTCATGAGCCGGACTGAAGAACACCTTTCATCAAGTACTTAACAGACGGTAGCGGTTATATCGATCGAACAGAAAATGAACGCCTGATGCGTCGTAGTAAGCAGTATCTGCTCGTCGATGGCAAGTTATGGCGCAAAAACGCTAAGGAGGAAATCTTGATGAAGTGTATAACCCAGGAGGAAGGCAAGCATCTCCTAGACCAAATCCACTCTGGCTCCTGCGGCAACCACGCGGCCTTAAGAACACTGGTCGGCAAGGCTTTCCGAGCCGGGTTCTATTGGCCGTCAGCAGTGGCCGACGCAGAGAAGCTAGTCCGCCGCTGTGAAGGTTGTCAGTTCTTCTCCAAGAGAATCCATGTACCAGCACATGAGATCTAGACGATTCTAGCCTCTTGGCCCTTCGCATGCTGGGGACTGGACATGATCGGGCCTTTCAAACCAGCTCCTGGGAAATTTACATGCGTCTTCGTGCTAATTGATAAGTTTTCTAAGTGGATAGAATACATGCCTCTGGTACAGGCATCCTCAGAGAAAGCTGTCACATTCCTCGACTAGGTCATCCACCGTTTCGGCGTGCCCAACAGCATCATTACTGATCTGGGTACTCAGTTCACCGGGAACGCTTTTTGGGACTTCTGCGATGAAAGGAGCATAGTTATAAAATACATCTCGGTGGCGCATCCTAGAGCTAATGGACAAGTCGAGCGGGCAAATGGCATGATCTTGGACGCATTGAAGAAGAGGATGTACAGAGAAAACGATAAAGCTCCTGGAAGATGGCTCAAGGAGTTACCAGCCGTTGTCTGGGGCCTCCGAACTCAGCCCAGTCGTAACATCGGCGTCTCACCATACTTTATGGTTTATGGCGCTGAGGCAGTCCTCCCACCAGATATAGCTTTCAGATCAGCACGGGTAGAGAACTTCGACGAAGGCAAGGTCGACGAAGTACGGGAGCTAGAAGTCAACAGCGCAGAAGAGAAAAGGCTTGATTCTTGCATACGCACGGCCAAATACCTTGCTGTTTTGCGCAGGTACTACAACAAGAACGTTAAAGAGCGTTTCTTCGTGGTCGGGGACTTAGTCCTAAAGTGGAAGACAAACCAGGCTGGTGTCCACAAACTCGCAACCCCATAGGAGGGACCCTTCATGATCAAGGAAGTCACACGTCCAACGTCTTACAGGTTAGCTCATCTAGACGGCACGGACGTACCGAACTCATGGCACATCGACAAGCTTAGACGCTTCTATGCTTAACTACTGAGATATGTACTCTACTTGTATTTTCGATTTACTTTACTAAAGCAACTATGATTTCTCCGACCACTCTAATGTGTCACTCCGAATTTTATGATTATTCTAACTTAAGCCAGTACAAGCCGACCACCACTCCTTCTACAGTTTTCGGAGCAGGCCCTGTCTCCGGTTCCTCCCAACACGTGCATGGGATCCGCTCTCTACGTTGCGGGTGATCGGCAGGTCCCCCCTGGTTTGACTTGTCTGTGTCCACGTGTGCACAGGTCATAGTACCTCATACTCCGACCACATGCCAGACTAGGGCCGCACAAACTTTTCAGGGTAACGTGTCGAGCAAAACGGTACAACTAAACAGAACGTTAACACGTTCCCACTTAGTTACACCAACAAAAAATTTTCAAGCTTAAAGTGCGTTTTGTATAAAACAAACAAGCTTATAATGATATACAGTTACGTTATTACAAGCTTGCCTGAAAAGGCTCAAGTTTACAATAACACAACTATGTCCTCCTTCTACAGCTCTAAGCCTATTACATTGGCTGGTCGGGGCGCATGGCATTTACTGCTCGCCACCTCTGATACCCTACTCGAGTCTCGGGGACTCTAGAGCTAGTCAAGGTGAAGGGGATGGCCCCGCCGGTGCCTGGCTGGTCGAGACCGCAGGCTTCGTTGGTTGGCTTGCAGCTGATGGCATTTCCAGCTGGCTTGTCGATGGCATACCCTGCACAGGTGCTGTCCCACCTCCGCACAGGTTAATATCGCCAATTATCTTTGACGACAAGTCCAGCTGGGCCGTCCGAAGCTCTTCGGCCTTGTCTGGGTCTATCTCCTTCGGGTACCCAGCCTCCAAGCGTTTGAGATTGATCAGGGGGTAGTGAGCACGCACCATGCTTAGCACATGGGCACCCGTGTACTCACCCGCCTCCTTCACGAAGTCTTGGAACCATCCCCATGCTTGCTTGCATCTCTCGACTAGTCCGAGCTGAGGCATCCTTAGCTCTTCCTCTATGAGCGCCGGGTCGATAAGGTCGAGGACGGGCACAATGCCAGTTGCCATTTCTTGGCATCGCTTGCTCCACGTGTCCCGCTCCTCGGTGGCCTTAAGGCATTGTGCTTTCCAGTCGTCACGCTCCTTGATCACGGCCTCAAGGTGCCTCTTGGCGTTGACTTTCAAAACTGAAAACAGTACAAGACATCAAACATGATGACACGACAAGGCAATGTGGGCAATTGAATGAGAAAGGTGGTCTGGAGTGCTTACTTTTCAGGTCGTCCTTCATTCTGTTAGTGTGGTCTTGGAGTTCCGACTGGTGGCGTGCCAGTTTTCTCGTTGTCCTCCTTCAGGCGACCACATTCTGCAAGCGCACGACTGTTCTCCCCTGGAGGCGGGTCACTTCAGCTTCTAAACCTGCATTACAGCTATTACTGTCAAGAACAAAATAACACAAGTCCCGCACTTGCTATGATACGGTGAACACTTACCTGTTTTCTCCTGCTCTTTGTTTTCGAGCTGACCGACCAGGTTTTGGTTCTGTGCTTCTTGGTCTGTCCTCTCCTGGTCGGCGGCTTCAAGTTGGCGCTGTAGGCGATCCACTTCAGCCGTCAGCTCCTTATTGGTCATCATGATTCCTTCTATCTGGTCGAAGCACCTTTTTCGGTATCTTGCAGTTTTCATCAAGTCCTGCACACAGACAAGCTATGTCAGACAGTTCGACTACACAACAGGGTCAAGGACTAAAGCCAAATATACCTGGACTTCAGTCACCAGACGCTTGGCCGCCCATTCGACTCTTAAGGTCTCTTTGACCTCTGGGATTTCCTCGTGCATGACCCATTCGTCGTTCCGATAGCGCGACACATATACATGTTGTTGCCTATCTTGGGGATAGCCCAGGACTTCTTCCACTTCATCCTCTTCAGCCTCCTGTTCGGGAGGCGGCACTGGTCCAGGGTTCGCAGACTCCACGACCACCAGGGCTTTCCCACGAGCCGTCGCGTCGGCAACCATGTTCCGGGCAACTTCTGGCTGCTGCCCCTCGGCTAGATCCAGCTCCCTTGGCGCCGTGGTATCCGCCTCATCAGGGTTCGTGCTTGGAGCACTTATATTCTGCTCGGGGACTGGCGTCTGGTCGTCCGCCTGCTGAGGCCCAGGCGGAGTCCCTGCCATGGGCTCCTCCATGGTTGGTTGCTGAGCAGTTTGTCCCGCTGTTGTTGGTAAGGACGTTCCGCACCCAGCTAGCTGGTCGGGGCTTTCGGTGGACGCCGATCTAATACATTCAGAGACAAATTCAGAAGATAATAGCATCCAATGCAAAACGCAAAGCTTACATCAAAAGTATAGATACTTACAGTTTTGACTTGCGGAAGGATGTGGCGAAGGAACGTCTCCTCGACCGCCCCTGCTCCGCTTGCTCGGCAGTTTCCACCGGGACTTGTTCAACCTCCGGTACGGGTGTCGGAGTGTGATGCAGCATGTTCCCTTCGTCTGTGCTCTGTGTTGCAGTGGTCGGTGCTATGACCACTGCTGGCACAGAGGAGCCACCCTGCTCCGACGGTCCCAGCCTTCTCCTCTTTCGGGGGACGAGCCGGAAGATGTCCGCATCCTCTGCTTCGTCGTCCGACAAGGGGAAGATGGCTTGACGTCGTTTGCTGGCAGCCGGACGCTTGCCAGCGGCTCTGGTCGAGGCGTCCTCTACGGTCTCGAGTACCGCCCAGTGAACGTCGTCGGTCCTGGCGCTGGTCTGGGCGGCTGTGGCCCAGTAGCTTGTGGCCATTCTACACCGGGGGGAGGCGACACAAACACTCCTGCCCGGTCACGGCCATTACACTGAGACACAAAATGAAGGAAAAGACAGTTATTTTCTTGATGCAACATGACTCTACAGTTTAAAAGGAGGCGTCATTTACCTTTGGGGGAGGGCGAGCCAGCTTGAAGGCGTGTTCGATGGCGTTCAGTGCAACATAATTGGGATCGGCCAGGTTGAACAGCTCTCCAATCCTGGTCTTGATTTCCATCTTATCGAGCGGCTCCTTCCTGGTCCTCGTCGGATCAGCGCCTTCCTTGGTACTCGAAGCCGGGGTGAATCCTTCTGGGGCTGGATTTTGAGACCCTGAAGGAAAGGGTGCACTGGAATCCCAAAACCCCGTTTGAAGAAATCTTCAAAGACCACAATCTCACCTGGTTGTGGATCGGGGAAGCTTTCTCCTTCCGGTGCACGCCATCCCGCAAGTGCCTTGTTGTGGAGCACTCCCATGGCGACGAGGTCCTCGATGGTCTGCTCGTTGCTCCGCGACTTCCACCATTCCTTCGCCATGACCCCGCCTTTCTTCTGGGCGTCTCTCTTCGCCATTAGTTCGTCCTTACTAAGTGGTGGGGATGCGGGAGACCGAGGGGATTGGTGATGATTTTGGGGGAATAGGGTTCGGCAGGAGGAAGAAGAAGGTTGCGGCGGCGGATGACAATGGGGAATGGTATGAGTAACTTACCAGATCTGCATTATATAAAACAAAGAGCACCGTCGTTTCGTCCGCCCGAGAATATTGGGAGTCGTGCGCACGCGCCGCAGACGGTTGTTCACACAACCTCGAAATCTGTGCCAATAAACGCGCTCCTTCGTTTAACAGTGTACGCGCCTCTTCATTGATGGTGCAAGGGGGCCCACACTGACACACCTCAATACAGGTGTCAACCGACTGTTTGCAAAAAAAAAAAAAGACAGAATGACGTACTATACCTATTTACTTTTTTGACCAGACGTGTCAGACTGGCCTTGGCAGAGAATAGAGAAAAGTACACAAAATAATAGTACAAGCATCGCAAGTGATCGTGGATTTGTCTTGACCACTACTGTGCTTGGATACTGCCCAGACCACTAATGTGCTCAGGGACTGCACAGACCACTACTGTGCTTGGATACTGCCCAGACCACTTTTGTGCTCGGGATCGCTCTGACCACGGCCGTGCTCGGGGACTGCCCCGACTACTGCTTGCATAATGGTTCTCCTTGGCTACATGTGATCTGTACTCACATACAGTTAAGAGACTTTTCTTTAGACCTCGCTACAAGGCTCATAATTCGCCTTCTAGCAAGCTCGGGGACTACGTCGATGCGATGCAACCTGTCGTGTATCTTGTTTTGCCTGTACGGCAATTGGATTCTTAACCTCAGCGGAATTTCTTTTTTAGACCCTGGCACCACGTGCCTGCGTCACCTACTACCAGGCTCGGGGACTAAGTGGCACACTTCACCTTGCGGTGAATGTGTTTTGTTTAAATCGACCCTTGTGTTTTGAATGATTATGAGGATTATTAGTATGCTCGGGGACTGCCCCGACCACTGCTTGAATAATGGTTCTCCTTGGCTACATGTGATTTGTACTCACATACAGTTAAGAGACTTTTCTTTTAGACCTTGCTTACAAGGCTCATACTTTGCCTTCCAGCAAGCTCGGGGACTAAGTGGGCACACTTCACCTTGCGGTGAATGTGTTTGTTTTTCGACCCCTACGCTTCTGATGTTTAAGGATGCTATGCTTCAAGACCACTTACATTTCTTTTCAGAAATACAAGTGGGCACACTTCTCAGGACAGAAATCT